>NC_054385.1:56837752-56955252 GCF_017654675.1 Xenopus laevis | reverse complement strand
ATTAATACAAACGCTACAGGAAAGAAATAGAACGATACTATGTTGTTGGTTGCTGAAGAATAAATGAAGAATGCAACAATACAAAACAGTTCTCCAGAGATGCATACTCTGGCAGAGCTATGGGAAATACAACATAAGAAAGGAATTTATGTCTCTTCCCTCATTGGTTACTGGAATGGGGTTATACAAGAACAAATATATTTCTGAGACTCTTCATTTTCTGTTTTTACTTTTTATGGCCTATGCATGTACTCCCATGCACAAATTAGTCCCATTAATTACAGTGTGTCTGAGTAAATTCTTTCACTGGTTGATTTTATACCCCCTTTTAACTACATGCATTAATTCTTACCATGTGTTATGTACCTCACAGGGTCCTGAACAATTTGGAGACAATGCGCTAACTACTTGTACTAACTCCTTCCATGAACAACAAACATGTGTTTGGATCTCTCTAGGGCAGTCTGTACTTGTTCACATTGGACAAATCTACAGAAATGCTTTAGTATGGAAATAAATAAATGGAAGACTAGTGGTGTATAAATGGAAAATCACACATTTTATTGTAACTCTTTCCGGTCACTGTAAAAAAGTTATTCAATGAATGCGTACAGGACACCAAGTAGATATTAGCTAAGATAAAAGTAGCCTCAGAACACCAGAACCCAAATCCAACTCACAGTATTCCTTTAGCAGCTTAACAGATGAAGGTTGCTAGGAGGTGAAATTCTGCAATAATAAGGGTTACCAATATATGCTATGTAGCGATGTTAGCTTCTGCGCAAAATTAGAATACCAGCTCATAGAGAAAAAAATTGTATTTAACAAGGTGTCCAGTAAATGGTTGTTATAACTAACCAACAATATGTTATAATTATAGTTATTATAGTTATTATTATAGTTATAATATGGCATTAAGAAGATTTCACATGAAGTGTGGTTGGACGCAGGAAAGAGGCTTAAAAGGGAACTATCACAAAACCTGGTCCCCCTGGGTATTACTTTTGGAATCCGAATCCCATCCCCGCTAATAAACGGACTAGGAGCCCCTTTTTTTTTTTCTGGTATAGACTATATTACAACAATAAGGGGCCGATTCATCAAGAGTCGAATATCGAGGGTTAATTAACCCTCGATATTCGACTAGGAACTAAAATCGTTCGACTTCGAATATCGAACGATTAAATCCTTCGAATCGAACGATTCGAAGGATTTTAATACAACGATCGAAGGAATATCCTGCGATCAAAAAAACTCAGGCAAGCCTATGGGGACCTTCCCCATAGGCTAACATTGACTTCGGTAGCTTTTAGCTGCCGAAGTAGGGTGTCGAAGTTTTTCTTAAAGAGACAGTACTTCGATTATCGAATGGTCGAATCGTTCGATTCGTAGTCGTAGTCGAAGGTCAAAGTAGCCCATTCGATGGTCGAAGTAGCCCAAAAAACACTTCGAAATTGGAAGTTTTTTTAATTCGAATCCTTCACTCGAGCTTTGTAAATGTGCCCCTAAGGTTTATTTGGTTATTCAACCATTAACATCTTCTGTTGTCTAATATGGGTATCTGGGAATGACTGAGCACCCCTTCTTCTTCTCTCTCTTTTTCTGTGATTTCTTTAACTATTTGGTTTCTTACTTTAGTTCTCCTTTTCTCTTCTTCCCTTTTATTCTACTAATCTTCTGCTCATAAAGGTAAAAGGTATTAGTATGATATAACACTTAAATGTTAATATGGTAACCATGATGTGAAAGGATTGCTCACGTAACTAACTGAATAAAATATATTCAATTACATCAATGTATATTTGTGCAATTTAACAATATATGGAACCGTAAAAGTAAATGTTGATATTCTGAACAATAATTTGTATCTGCAACATGTCAGGATACTAACAATTCGCTGACATTACTTTGGATTCCATTCCCTTTCTTTATGACTGTTAAAAGATAATGCCTTTTATTTGAATAAATAAATAATATACCAAAAAAATGGAACTAAAATAACGCAAGGCTTAAATCATGGAAATAAAATACTTTCTAAAAATTATTACAAAATACAGCATGTACCATTTCCGAAATGATCAAGGTATTGCTCTTAGCATTCTGTCTCTCTATGTGTACCTTTGTGTTGGAGATATTTTGAAACAGTTCTAATACATTGTCTACACAAAGGAAGCACATGCAAAAATATTTGAGCCGTCAACCAGCATCTGATTCTGACTCTTGCATGTAGAGAGACAGATTTCTGAGAGGAGAATAGTTAAAAGTAATGTTATTATTTCAGAAACAGTACCTTATTTTCATGAGTTGGAGCTCATGTTTAATTTTTATTTCCATGACAGCTTCCCTTTAAAGTAGATGAAGGCTCAAGAGATGGTTTCTTTACGGAAACAAGATCTATTCATACATCCTTTTACATATCCTTGAAGAAAAGGGGGATATAATAAAAAAAGAAAACAAAATAGTCCTATACGGTTGTGTGAAATGCAATAAAATTAAGAGAAACAACTCAAAATCAATTTTTGGTTTTTTTAAGTTAGTTTTGTAAGGGAAGGCCATAGGCACAGGAAAAAAAGATTAAAACCTTCTTTTGAGATTCTGAGTCCATTCTCCAGGACCCAAATATCCCCACAATTACACATCTACATATAAATAATTCAAAAACAACACATAACAAACCAGAACTTCATGACATTACTGAATTGCAAGGTATATAAACACTTGATATCTATTAAGGGGCACATTTACTAAAACTCAAATGAATCTAATTTTTTTATGAAAACAAATCCAACCAAACTCCATTCCACTATTTTAACTCATTTATCAATATTTTTTCACGAAAAAAACATAGTACATCTTATTTTGGTACAGAGAGGCCATGCCATCCCCTACATGTACTCTCCTTCATCAAAACAACTAAATAAAGCTTAGGGTCCAGAATAACACACTAATACTGGGCAAAACTTATACAACACAAAAATAAATGTATTATGTCACAGGGGCAATATTTACACTTTTATTTTCTGTAATGTAACAAGTCCCAAAGCCCTGAAAATAAATATTGCAGTTAGTGGTAACAAAAGTAAGTTGCAATATTCCAACACTAGATGGCAGAAAGATATTGTAGAATGCTAGGGTTTTCATTAATAAAATATCACTGAGAGTTACAGTTGAAAACCACTTACGCAAGATTTAGTGACACACAGAATTGTGACATAAAAGATTTGGACTTGTTCTGCTGAGCAACAGGATTCTTTATTTGAAAGTAATATGAAAGTAAATTTAGCACAGCAGGCAACTGATTCTCATGCTTTTCTCTGCTTCTGCATAGCCTTTCTTAACTGTTACAGGCCATTGTGCTGCCATGTGGCCTTTCTAATAAAATGCTTTTATTATTATATTGCTCAAATAATAAAATTATTAACAGGCAATAAAGATAGCATACATATTGGATTTTGGATAACTTTGTGCCCTTTATTAATACATAAGCCCTCAAAGGGTTAGGCATTTGTGTTAAGAACTTCATTAGAGCGGCTTAGGGTAATGGTACATGGAGCAATTTCATGTATTGTGCCCAACTGGTTTTGTTGCTTATTTGGAGGGGGGGCAAACTCCCGATATCGCCCACTCCTTTCACCTGAATGAAACACATTGTGTGTTTTCAAGTGATGATTGCCTGTTCCAATGAATGGAAGGCTGATTTCAAGCATTTTGTATCACACTTAAGAGTTGAAAAAGATGTAGAGATAAAACTCTAAATTACCCAGTGCCAATACAAAACAGTGAAGCTTAGGCCTTGGTAAAAACATCAAAAACTGACAAATGTATGTTAAATGTACTTCTGCTCTGAATTTAGCTGTTGAGCAAAATGCATGTATATTCAAGCTTTATTTGTGCAATATAAACAATAAGGCAAAATTGTAGGTAGTTGGGATCTAACCCTACCCTGGCTTTAAAACCCAGAGGGTAAGGATATTCCATTATAACTAAACATTTTTAAGCAAAACATTGTATCCTTTCCAGTTTTCCTACTACCTCTTAATTGAGAAGTTAACTCTAACTCAGTGTACTTATCTATTTCTGATGGAGGAAACTTGGAAAGCCTCCACAGTGGGATTGGGATCAAAACTGAGATACCAGGGAAAAAATTGTGCGGTGCCGTGCCAAGGGACCTCAAAGTGTGTCAATATATTTTTGTGTAGGAGATGGCGGAGTCTGAAGGGAAGCAAATGAAAAGACATGCTTTTTCCTCAAAAGCTGATACCAAGTACTTTTTCTTAAATGCAATGTAACAACACCCAAGAATTAAAAAAAAATTTCTGCCACACACCACTTACTTTTTTAGCCTGAGAAAGCTTGTGCTACAACTTTGGCAATAGAATGGGACAGAGGTTTATGTCAGTATAAAGTGTGCTCCTTCCCTATATATAGCTCAACACTCAAGGGTCATTCATTTGATATCGATACAGAAATGAGTGTTTAAGGTGGTAGCAAACATCACTGTTATATACAAGTCTGCACAGTTAGAATAGGATACGTTAGAATGAAAAAATATCTTTTGAAACAATACAGTACATATAAAAGTGGACCAAATATTACAGACCTGCCCAACAAAATATCAGTTGCAAATAACACTAAGCATTCATTCTATGTTTTAATAAAAATTATTTATAGAATTTCTTATATGGTCATATAGTTGTGGGATAATAATGTCCTTATTTGACTTTTAAGATCATTTGCTGACATCAAACACTGTTCTCTGGCATTCGTCCCATCTCCTTCCTGTATTTAGAGCTACACAAATGCACTGCTACTCACTATAACATTGAGCTTGGCAGTATAAACGTTTATTTGGGCTTTGACAAAAATGTCACGAGGAAAACATTTGATTGTGCCATATATAATAGATACTTGCTTCAATATATAGTTTAGCAAACTATATATTCCTGTTAATTTTACCTATATATATAGTATGGGGGTCTCACAAATGTATTAGGCTATGAATTACTGTAGAATATGAACATTGTCCAGGCAATAAAGCATTCAGGCCAAGATAATAAATGCAAGAAACTGAATTGTGTGCACCACTGTACTGAAACTTGTGCACAAAATTGTGATTTTACTTATCCCTGCCGTACAAATCGCATACCTCATTTTCTTTGTCCCTGTCAGCATCTATATATCACGGTTGCATTTTATACATCCATCTCTTCCTCACCCACGACCCCATTTTGCTTTTTTCTGCCTCCTACCTGATCCATGTCATAATCTTTCATGTACCAGTTATTTGTATTACCCATCATATCTTGCATCTTGCCTCTTCTTCAGCTTCCTAAGCAGTTACCATCCTGGCCATTTGCCAACTAAAGACTTCTTACAGTTTCCTCTATCATTGCCAGTTATCCTTGTCCTGACACGTCCATGTTAAGCCACTTATGATCACTACAGATACTCTGAATTCAGAATGGAACAGCACCACTTATCTTTTGTAGAATAAAAATGCTTTAATTGCATATTTTTGGGGGCATTACAGCAATGTTTCGGGCCACGTTTGGCCCTTTATTAAGCTTGATAAACCCAAACATGGCCCAAAACGTTGCTGTAATGACCCCAAAAATTATGCAATAAAAGCATTTTTATTCTATAAAAGACAAGTGGTGCTGTTCCATTCTGAATTATGTGTATTTGCCAGTGGATAGTGGCCATTGAAGAACCTGCACTGCATTGAGAACTGAAGTGTTGTGTCGACTACCTTCTGTTTGATGCTGTGTCACCCCTACCCTTCCCCTGCTTACCTCTCCCCCACCCACTCCCCTTCCCTTCTTAGCTTTACTTATCTATAATACTGTACTTTGTTAAAAAAAGTAGGACCCTAAGTCCAGCAACACTCCCCCAACTGCTACATTCTTCACTTCCCTCATATCTGTGGGATCAGATAACCACTGTGCAACTCTTTTAGACATAAATTATGACTACAACTGCAAAATAAATCAATTCATTAAAGGTATTTGCTTCAAAAGGCACTCCTTGCTCATGTAATTGTGCTTGGCGCTGCTTGATCTGTCCTGCCTCCTGTTCCGAACTGAACACAGTGCTACTGACTAATGTCACCTGACTAATGTCTAATGTCACCTTTGTGGCGGTAGATGCTGTTGCCAGGTTGATGGGTTTTCCAGCCAAATTGGGCTACTAATTTAAAGCCTAGCCAGGTTTTGAAAGTACAAACCTTTTGAAAAGTACAGATTTGGGCTACCTTTTGGGAGTTCTTTCTTGCCCCAACCTGCGTCTCCCAATGCATGTTAATTCTTGTATCATAAAAGTTGGGAATCATACAGTAGGCAGAATAACTGCTAATAGGCTTTTATTTTGTGCCCACACGACATGTTTCGGGCTTCAAAGGCCCTTTCTCAAGTGTCATGTTAGTTCTTGTCCCAATGCATGTAGTTGTTGTTTAACAATTTGCCAACTGCCAGGTTTAATGTGGTTGACCTGTTATTGAAATTGTGTATGTATTAAGGCCTTATGGAGCCCCTATACCTCCTGGGCCCCCCTCTGTAGTTACGCCCTGGGGATGGATGCATTCCTCCCATTTTGCTTAAGGAAAAAATTTGTGAAAAAAGTGAAGGCTTGGAAACGTCGTATTTTGACATATATTTATTTATTTCTTAGACTTTTTTTCACTGCACATATTGTGCTATTTTTGGCCTACTTTTGAAGTGCCTCTTGGCTAGTGTTGTGCTGGTTTTGTATCTGACGTTGGCTGGTTTTGAAAATTAGATCTGGCAACCCTGGCCCTGCATAAAAAAATGCATTCCGTGCACTCAGGGCCAGAGTAGAGCAAGTGTTAGGACACTGAAAAGTAGGTGCGCTCTGTGAAGTGAAAGTGCTTTGCGCCCCCCGGCTGCGCGCAGTTGCGCACGCGCGTCCTCGGTTAAGCATAATTACGCACGTGCGTTCTCGGTTGCGCATGGTTACGCACGTGCGTCCTCGGTTGCGCATGGTTACGCACTATTACGCAGGTGCGTCCTCGGTTGCGCATGGTTACGCACAATTACGCACGTGCTTCCTTGGTTGCGCATGGTTACGCACAATTACACATGTGCGTCCTCGGTTGCGCGCCGTTGTGCACAGCTGCGGCGGGGACCGAAGTTACGAACGACCGGTTGGGATGCTTGGGGCAACTGACAGACCTAGCCCGGCATTGAGTGCACTTGTGCTTAAAGAATTGGGGATATCATTTTGCTGGAAGCGTCACTAACTGGTCTTAAAAAATATCCTTGCTGCATTTACAATGGAATTATGTTTTAAAAAAAACCCTCACGGGATGACAACTGCATCAGAATTGAACTTTGCACTCGTGGAGCCATTTTTTCCTCTCCCCAGTCCCCGGACCGAGTCCATTGCCATTGAATCTTCCCTGCACAGTCTATTGGCAGGAGACAATCCTACTATATGGGAATCGGGCACATAATGAAAGTGATAAACACACTGCACACGACACGGAGCCCTTGTAAAGCAGAGGTGTCAGCTAAACCTTTGTCACTGGCTGATACTAACCAGCTTAAACCCCAATTGCTCTTCAATCGGCATAGTGACGTAGAATGAGGCCCCACAAAGGCACAGCCGTGGTGGGCTTAAATAAAAGTAAATGAGGAGAGATTCAGCCATTGCTGGGCGCCAGTATCAAGCGACTTGTCACTCACACAGGGACCGGGGCAGTGTCTGTTTCTTCACGGCGAACGCAGAAGGGGAGGCGCTTGATGGGCTGCTGGCTGCAATGCTACGTCAATAACCGATGTAGCGGGTTTTCATCTGGTTTCTTGTAAGCCAATAAGCTGCACAGTATCGACCACATGATGCTACCCATCCATCTGGCTAGAGTCCCCAATCGTGTGGCATTTTGCACACGATCCCTAACTCTGCACTCCTCCCTGCCTCCTTTAGACCTATCAGTGTCACTCCCTTCCCTCCGCTGTGAGTCCTGCCCCTCTATGTACCGTTCCTGTCTGCCTTCATTTCCGTGGCAGCATGGGAGCTCTACTGTTTGCTCTTGGCGACTGCATGAGCTGCTGAGAAGCAAGAAACAAACAGACAACAGTGTGTTCATTAGTCTGCTAGAAAACAAGGTGTGTATGCTGAATAGTTTTATAAACTCTTTGTTTGTTTTTTTGCACTGTTTTGTTTTTGTTTGTTTTTTTGCACTGTTTTGTTAAACAGAGACATTTGCAGGGTTCTAGCCTTTAATACCTTCACCACACTGATATCAACCGTGCAATGTTATAAGAGTGACACCTGCTGGTGCAACAATGTGCAATTCAGTGTTATTATAGGGGCACCCCAATGTGCTGTTCCACAATGTGCAATTCAGTGTTATTATAGGGGCACCCCAATGTGCTGTTCCACAATGTGCAATTCAGTGTTATTATAGGGGCACCCCAATGTGCTGTTCCACAATGTGCAATTCAGTGTTATTATAGGGCACCCCAATGTGCTGTTCCACAATGTGCAATTCAGTGTTATTATAGGGGCACCCCAATGTGCTGTTCCACAATGTGCAATTCAGTGTTATTATAGGGGCACCCCAATGTGCTGTTCCACAATGTGCAATTCAGTGTTATTATAGGGGCACCCCAATGTGCTGTTCCACAATGTGCAATTCAGTGTTATTATAGGGGCACCCCAATGTGCTGTTCCACAATGTGCAATTCAGTGTTATTATAGGGGCACCCCAATGTGCTGTTCCACAATGTGCAATTCAGTGTTATTATAGGGGCACCCCAATGTGCTGTTCCACAATGTGCAATTCAGTGTTATTATAGGGGCACCCCAATGTGCTGTTCCACAATGTGCAATTCAGTGTTATTATAGGGGCACCCCAATGTGCTGTTCCACAATGTGCAATTCAGTGTTATTATAGGGGCACCCCAATGTGCTGTTCCACAATGTGCAATTCAGTGTTATTATAGGGCACCCCAATGTGCTGTTACACAATGTGCAATTCAGTGTTATTATAGGGGCACCCCAATGTGCTGTTACACAATGTGCAATTCAGTGTTATTATAGGGGCACCCCAATCTGCTGTTCCACAATGTGCAATTCAGTGTTATTATAGGGGCACCCCAATGTGCTGTTCCACAATGTGCAATTCAGTGTTATTATAGGGGCACCCCAATGTGCTGTTCCACAATGTGCAATTCAGTGTTATTATAGGGCACCCCAATGTGCTGTTCCACAATGTGCAATTCAGTGTTATTATAGGGGCACCCCAATGTGCTGTTCCACAATGTGCAATTCAGTGTTATTATAGGGCACCCCAATGTGCTGTTACACAATGTGCAATTCAGTGTTATTATAGGGGCACCCCAATGTGCTATTACACAATGTGCAATTCAGTGTTATTATAGGGGCACCCCAATGTGCTGTTCCACAATGTGCAATTCAGTGTTATTATAGGGGCACCCCAATGTGCTGTTCCACAATGTGCAATTCAGTGTTATTATAGGGGCACCCCAATGTGCTGTTCCACAATGTGCGATTCAGTGTTATTATAGGGGCACCCCAATGTGCTGTTCCACAATGTGCGATTCAGTGTTATTATAGGGGCACCCCAATGTGCTGTTCCACAATGTGCGATTCAGTGTTATTATAGGGGCACCCCAATGTGCTGTTCCACAATGTGCAATTCAGTGTTATTATAGGGGCACCCCAATGTGCTGTTCCACAATGTGCAATTCAGTGTTATTATAGGGGCACCCCAATGTGCTGTTCCACAATGTGCAATTCAGTGTTATTATTATAGGGGCACCCCAATGTGCTGTTCCCAATGTGCAATTCAGTGTATGATTAGGGCACCAATGTGCTGTTCCACAATGTGCAATTCAGTGTTATTATAGGGGCACCCCAATGTGCTGTTCCACAATGTGCAATTCAGTGTTATTATAGGGGCACCCCAATGTGCTGTTACACAATGTGCAATTCAGTGTTATTATAGGGGCACCCCAATGTGCTGTTACACAATGTGCAATTCAGTGTTATTATAGGGGCACCCCAATGTGCTGTTACACAATGTGCGATTCAGTGTTATTATAGGGGCACCCCAATGTGCTGTTCCACAATGTGCAATTCAGTGTTATTATAGGGGCACCCCAATGTGCTGTTCCACAATGTGCAATCAGTTGTTATTATAGGGGCACCCCAATGTGCTGTTCCACAATGTGCAATTCAGTGTTATTATAGGGGCACCCCAATGTGCTGTTCCACAATGTGCAATTCAGTGTTATTATAGGGGCACCCCAATGTGCTGTTCCACAATGTGCAATTCAGTGTTATTATAGGGCACCCCAATGTGCTGTTCCACAATGTGCAATTCAGTGTTATTATAGGGGCACCCCAATGTGCTGTTACACAATGTGCAATTCAGTGTTATTATAGGGGCACCCCAATGTGCTGTTCCACAATGTGCAATTCAGTGTTATTATAGGGCACCCCAATGTGCTGTTCCACAATGTGCAATTCAGTGTTATTATAGGGGGCACCCCAATGTGCTGTTACCACAATGTGCAATTCAGTGTTATTATAGGGGCACCCCAATGTGCTGTTACCACAATGTGCAATTCAGTGTTATTATAGGGGCACCCCAATGTGCTGTTCCACAATGTGCAATTCAGTGTTATTATAGGGCACCCCCAATGTGCTGTTCCACAATGTGCAATTCAGTGTTATTATAGGGCACCCCAATGTGCTGTTCCACAATGTGCAATTCAGTGTTATTATAGGGCACCCCATGTGCTGTTACACAATGTGCAATTCAGTGTTATTATAGGGCACCCCAATGTGCTGTTACACAATGTGCAATTCAGTGTTATTATAGGGGCACCCCAATGTGCTGTTCCACAATGTGCAATTCAGTGTTATTATAGGGCACCCCAATGTGCTGTTCCACAATGTGCAATTCAGTGTTATTATAGGGGCACCCCAATGTGCTGTTCCACAATGTGCAATTCAGTGTTATTATAGGGGCACCCCAATGTGCTGTTACCACAATGTGCAATTCAGTGTTATTATAGGGGCACCCCAATGTGCTGTTCCACAATGTGCAATTCAGTGTTATTATAGGGGCACCCCAATGTGCTGTTCCACAATGTGCAATTCAGTGTTATTATAGGGGCACCCCAATGTGCTGTTCCACAATGTGCAATTCAGTGTTATTATAGGGGCACCCCAATGTGCTGTTCCACAATGTGCAATTCAGTGTTATTATAGGGCACCCCAATGTGCTGTTCCACAATGTGCAATTCAGTGTTATTATAGGGGCACCCCAATGTGCTGTTCCACAATGTGCAATTCAGTGTTATTATAGGGGCACCCCAATGTGCTGTTCCACAATGTGCAATTCAGTGTTATTATAGGGCACCCCAATGTGCTGTTCCACAATGTGCAATTCAGTGTTATTATAGGGGCACCCCAATGTGCTGTTCCACAATGTGCAATTCAGTGTTATTATAGGGGCACCCCAATGTGCTGTTCCACAATGTGCAATTCAGTGTTATTATAGGGGCACCCCAATGTGCTGTTCCACAATGTGCAATTCAGTGTTATTATAGGGGCACCCCAATGTGCTGTTCCACAATGTGCAATTCAGTGTTATTATAGGGGCACCCCAATGTGCTGTTACACAATGTGCAATTCAGTGTTATTATAGGGGCACCCCAATGTGCTGTTACACAATGTGCAATTCAGTGTTATTATAGGGCACCCAATGTGCTGTTCCACAATGTGCAATTCAGTGTTATTATAGGGGCACCCCAATGTGCTGTTACACAATGTGCAATTCAGTGTTATTATAGGGCACCCCAATGTGCTGTTCCACAATGTGCAATTCAGTGTTATTATAGGGGCACCCCAATGTGCTGTTCCACAATGTGCAATTCAGTGTTATTATAGGGGCACCCCAATGTGCTGTTCCACAATGTGCATTCAGTGTTATTATAGGGGCACCCCAATGTGCTGTTACACAATGTGCAATTCAGTGTTATTATAGGGGCACCCCAATGTGCTGTTACACAATGTGCAATTCAGTGTTATTATAGGGGCACCCCAATGTGCTGTTACACAATGTGCAATTCAGTGTTATTATAGGGGCACCCCAATGTGCTGTTACACAATGTGCAATTCAGTGTTATTATAGGGGCACCCCAATGTGCTGTTCCACAATGTGCAATTCAGTGTTATTATAGGGCACCCAATGTGCTGTTACACAATGTGCAATTCAGTGTTATTATAGGGGCCACCCCAATGTGCTGTTCCACAATGTGCAATCAGTGTTATTATAGGGGCACCCCAATGTGCTGTTACACAATGTGCAATTCAGTGTTATTATAGGGGCACCCCAATGTGCTGTTCCACAATGTGCAATTCAGTGTTATTATAGGGGCACCCCAATGTGCTGTTCCACAATGTGCAATTCAGTGTTATTATAGGGGCACCCCAATGTGCTGTTACACAATGTGCAATTCAGTGTTATTATAGGGGCACCCCAATGTGCTGTTCCACAATGTGCGATTCAGTGTTATTATAGGGCACCCCAATGTGCTGTTCCACAATGTGCAATTCAGTGTTATTATAGGGGCACCCCAATGTGCTGTTCCACAATGTGCGATTCAGTGTTATTATAGGGGCACCCCAATGTGCTGTTCCACAATGTGCAATTCAGTGTTATTATAGGGGCACCCCAATGTGCTGTTCCACAATGTGCAATTCAGTGTTATTATAGGGGCACCCCAATGTGCTGTTACACAATGTGCAATTCAGTGTTATTATAGGGGCACCCCAATGTGCTGTTCCACAATGTGCAATTCAGTGTTATTATAGGGCACCCCAATGTGCTGTTCCACAATGTGCAATTCAGTGTTATTATAGGGGCACCCCAATGTGCTGTTACACAATGTGCAATTCAGTGTTATTATAGGGGCACCCCAATGTGCTGTTCCACAATGTGCAATTCAGTGTTATTATAGGGGCACCCCAATGTGCTGTTCCACAATGTGCAATTCAGTGTTATTATAGGGGCACCCCAATGTGCTGTTACACAATGTGCAATTCAGTGTTATTATAGGGGCACCCCAATGTGCTGTTACACAATGTGCAATTCAGTGTTATTATAGGGGCACCCCAATGTGCTGTTACACAATGTGCAATTCAGTGTTATTATAGGGGCACCCCAATGTGCTGTTACACAATGTGCAATTCAGTGTTATTATAGGGGCACCCCAATGTGCTGTTACACAATGTGCAATTCAGTGTTATTATAGGGCACCCCAATGTGCTGTTACACAATGTGCAATTCAGTGTTATTATAGGGGCACCCCAATGTGCTGTTACACAATGTGCAATTCAGTGTTATTATAGGGCACCCCAATGTGCTGTTACACAATGTGCAATTCAGTGTTATTATAGGGGCACCCCAATGTGCTGTTACACAATGTGCAATTCAGTGTTATTATAGGGGCACCCCAATGTGCTGTTACACAATGTGCAATTCAGTGTTATTATAGGGGCACCCCAATGTGCTGTTACACAATGTGCAATTCAGTGTTATTATAGGGCACCCCAATGTGCTGTTACACAATGTGCAATTCAGTGTTATTATAGGGGCACCCCAATGTGCTGTTACACAATGTGCAATTCAGTGTTATTATAGGGCACCCCAATGTGCTGTTACACAATGTGCAATTCAGTGTTATTATAGGGGCACCCCAATGTGCTGTTACAACAATGTGCAATTCAGTGTTATTATAGGGCACCCCAATGTGCTGTTACACAATGTGCAATTCAGTGTTATTATAGGGGCACCCCAATGTGCTGTTACACAATGTGCAATTCAGTGTTATTATAGGGCACCCCAATGTGCTGTTACACAATGTGCAATTCCAGTGTTATTATAGGGGCACCCCAATGTGCTGTTACACAATGTGCAATTCAGTGTTATTATAGGGCACCCCAATGTGCTGTTACACAATGTGCAATTCAGTGTATTATAGGGGCACCCCAATGTGCTGTTACACAATGTGCAATTCAGTGTTATTATAGGGGCACCCCAATGTGCTGTTCCACAATGTGCAATTCAGTGTTATTATAGGGGCACCCCAATGTGCTGTTCCACAATGTGCAATTCAGTGTTATTATAGGGGCACCCAATGTGCTGTTACACAATGTGCAATTCAGTGTTATTATAGGGCACCCCAATGTGCTGTTACACAATGTGCAATTCAGTGTTATTATAGGGGCACCCCAATGTGCTGTTACACATGTGCAATTCAGTGTTATTATAGGGGCACCCC
Source organism: Xenopus laevis (assembly GCF_017654675.1). Lineage (NCBI taxonomy): Eukaryota > Metazoa > Chordata > Amphibia > Anura > Pipidae > Xenopus > Xenopus laevis. Next base: position 56,940,916 of record NC_054385.1, on the reverse strand, counting down.
AATGTGCTGTTCCACAATGTGCAATTCAGTGTTATTATAGGGGCACCCCAATGTGCTGTTCCACAATGTGCAATTCAGTGTTATTATAGGGGCACCCCAATGTGCTGTTACACAATGTGCAATTCAGTGTTATTATAGGGCACCCCAATGTGCTGTTACACAATGTGCAATTCAGTGTTATTATAGGGCACCCCAATGTGCTGTTACACAATGTGCAATTCAGTGTTATTATAGGGGCACCCCAATGTGCTGTTACACAATGTGCAATTCAGTGTTATTATAGGGGCACCCCAATGTGCTGTTACACAATGTGCAATTCAGTGTTATTATAGGGCACCCCAATGTGCTGTTACACAATGTGCAATTCAGTGTTATTATAGGGCACCCCAATGTGCTGTTACACAATGTGCAATCAGTGTTATAGGCCCAATTGCTGTTCCACAAGGCAATTTATTAGGGGCACCCCAATGTCTGTTACACAATGTGCAATTCAGTGTTATTATAGGGGCACCCCAATGTGCTGTTCCACAATGTGCAATTCAGTGTTATTATAGGGGCACCCCCAATGTGCTGTTCCACAATGTGCAATTCAGTGTTATTATAGGGCACCCCAATGTGCTGTTACACAATGTGCAATTCAGTGTTATTATAGGGGCACCCCAATGTGCTGTTACACAATGTGCAATTCAGTGTTATTATAGGGGCACCCCAATGTGCTGTTACACAATGTGCAATTCAGTGTTATTATAGGGGCACCCCAATGTGCTGTTACACAATGTGCAATTCAGTGTTATTATAGGGGCACCCCAATGTGCTGTTACACAATGTGCAATTCAGTGTTATTATAGGGGCACCCCAATGTGCTGTTACACAATGTGCAATTCAGTGTTATTATAGGGGCACCCCAATGTGCTGTTACACAATGTGCAATTCAGTGTTATTATAGGGGCACCCCAATGTGCTGTTACACAATGTGCAATTCAGTGTTATTATAGGGGCACCCCAATGTGCTGTTACACAATGTGCAATTCAGTGTTATTATAGGGGCACCCCAATGTGCTGTTACACAATGTGCAATTCAGTGTTATTATAGGGCACCCCAATGGTGCTGTTACACAATGTGCAATTCAGTGTTATTATAGGGGCACCCAATGTGCTGTTACACAATGTGCAATTCAGTGTTATTATAGGGGCACCCCAATGTGCTGTTACACAATGTGCAATTCAGTGTTATTATAGGGCACCCCAATGTGCTGTTACACAATGTGCAATTCAGTGTTATTATAGGGGCACCCCAATGTGCTGTTACACAATGTGCAATTCAGTGTTATTATAGGGCACCCCAATGTGCTGTTACACAATGTGCAATTCAGTGTTATTATAGGGGCACCCCAATGTGCTGTTACACAATGTGCAATTCAGTGTTATTATAGGGGCACCCCAATGCTATAGTGCACAGCAGTATAATTATAGGGGCACCCTAAGGGTAGGACTACATGGATGTTTTCAGCGCTATCCGACGCGCTGCGACAAGTCGCATGCGACAGAAATAAGGTAAGAGATAGAAATGTGGGATGAAGACGCAGCGTTGCTCCGACACGACACGACTGTAGGATGCAGACACAAGGGGACCTGTCGCCCGAAGAAATTATTCCATATCCAATGTTTACTTTGAAAAGGACTTTTATTATATAGCTCTTTATGTCTGGGTGACAGGTCCGCTTTAATCGTTAAACTACACAGGAAATTTTGTAGGATGGTGTCGGTTTTAAAGATTTCATCCTACAAGCTGGATGTAGTCAGTGGGTCAGAATATAATAGGGCTGATAAAAAATCTGATGTGGAAGATTACCGTCCAATGCAACACGCCTGTCGGATGCAAACGCTGCATGCTGTGTCTTCATCTGACGAGATAAAATCTGATGGTGTCTGACAGACTTTTTCTTCTCATATAAATACATTAAATATGGATGTAGATGCATGAACAAAACACACCATCCAACTTTGGGCAAGATTCAATTCAGTGAGAAAATGTTATCTCCTGGTTTATCACATGGACGAAATTTAATTCGAGGAAAAAAAAAGTTTTCTCCAAATTCAGTTCCAGTTTTTCCCCATAGAGTTTTGATGTCATAAACTGTGAAATAAGTATTTCTGAATTGAATCTTGTCCATGACTTTACTCACTGAATTGAATTGGGCCCTTTATCTGATCTGACTTAATATTACAGCTATGGGGATCAAATTTTGTAGGATCCTACAAAAAGCCATTACTCAAAAAAGAACAATGTCAAAAACATGTCTGGAGTTTGACAAATAGTGTAATAGTGAATAAGTTGCAATATGGAGAAATTGTATGTGACATGTGCTCACACCTCCAAAAAACACATACAGTACGTATATACAGTGAAGTAAGGTGGTAGGTAGGACGATGCTGTCGTACTGCTTTTCATCAGCAGAGTTAGGCAATTTGTTAAAATTGGTGAAAAATACAGGGAAATGTTGCAAAATAACCTGGTAAACTGGTAAAACTGCTGTGTTTGCTTCAGAAACACTACTATTGTTTATTTTAATAAGCTGCTGTGTAGCAATGGGGCAGCCATTCAAAGGAGAAAAGGCTCTGGTTACACAGCAGATAGCAGATAAGCTTTGTAGAACATAATTTTATCTGTTATCCACTATTTAACCTGTGCCATATAGCCTTTTCTCAGTTTTCACCATTGCTACACAGCAGCTTTTTTATATGAACTATAGTAGTGTTTCTGAAGCAAACAGATCTGTTTTACCAGTGCAGGGCAACACTACATGATATTTTCAATACTTAAAAACACTTTAATTTTTTGGTGTTACTTTTCCTTTAACCCCAATTATTGTTTTTTTTTTTATATTAAAACACTGGGCTAAATACTATTGCAAAATGTTCTTATTTTTTTTCCAACATAAAACTGTGTCACATTTAAAAAATTACAAGTTCAGTGGAGGGTTTGTAACTCAGAGTAATGAGAGAACTGGTCAAAAAGACTTTTTCAAGCCACAGGAATAACCCCTTTTTGACGTAAGCTCATGCATTTGGGCTTCTTTTAAATCTTGGTTTCTTCTTTCCATGGTGTGAACACATTTTCTGGAAAGCAGAGCAACTTCAAATCCCAGAATTTATCACTTCAGCATGGAACATGGTTTATTTGTTGGCATTTGAAATTATGTTTATAATTCTTTTTTACTTAAGGCCAACTGAATGAGCTCATGTCAGAAAAAAGGCAGATTTTCCTTAACAGTAGTTATATAAATTGCAAAACTTTTTTTGTTGTGTTGTTTTCTGCCATAAGGAAGAAAGGCCGACCCTAAGATTTTTCTGGAGTGGATTTCTAGTGTAGAGAGCACAGTTGTGCCACCTCAGAAATGCCCCTGCTCTTTTCCATATTCTAATGAATGCTATATCTGCTGTGTGATGCAGTATGTAAAATACATACTACCAATAAATTAAACTTCAGCTCTATATAAATATCATAGGTAACATACTTACAGAAGATGAAAGACATCCCTCCCCTTGTTTATGAGAGGTGTTGGGAGTTCTAGTTCAGCAGTATCTGGGCCCACAGCCTGACCATCCCTCCACTGAAAAAATATACAGTATATATATATCCAAGGTGTAATTGACCCTATATTGCGATTTGGAGCATTTCAAGCTGCAGAAGGAATGTATGGTAAATGTAGAATTTGTACCTAGAGGTGGTAACATACTGAGCTGAACTGTTTTCACAACAAAAACACAGAAGCATTACTCTGCATCCAAATTAGCCAGATTCACCTTTGTGAATTCTGGTCAAGGGTGCAAGCCATATTAATTGTTGAATTGTTTTACCACTGCATCTGTATTTAGTTATTCAGCACCTCTGTCATTTCAGCAGCTATCTGGTCATTGGGGTCCAATGTTCCCTAGAAGCCAAGAAGTGGTTTAAATGACAGACTGGAATATTAATAGGAGAGATCTGAATAGAAATATTAATAATAAAACATTAATATCAATAATATTGCAGTCTCTTAGAGCACAATTATATTGGCTACCATGGTTAGTGACATCTGTCTGAAAACTACAAGGCAGGATATGAAGGCAAAATAATGCAGAAACTATAAAAATTTAAAAAAAAACTGTTGAACATTTACTAAGAATAGGACATTCTATAATGATTTCTAACTATATAAGGAAAACTTAGCTGTAATCCTGTTTACTCATCAATTCACTTTTATGCCTTTAGCAACCTTTGATACCTTAAATGACAAGGAGCAAAAGTATCCAGTACAGACTTACTTGCTGGAGGCAGAGCAAACTGGACGATATAAACAGAACAAGACAAAGGTTTGTGATATCAATTGGATTGGGGAGAAGGAGCTTAACTTCAAACCGACAATATATTTGGGGGGTCGGTTTTTAAGGGGAAACAACCTGTAACAACTCATTTGGATTCTACTTGTGACTTGTTGTGCATTTTAATAAACCACCTTTCTCATGTAGACGTGTGTGTGAACATGTATCTATAGGACATATGGCTTGGCATAGGCCATAGGCTTAACCAAATAAAGTAAAAATTTACAAAATTCTATGTAGAGATCTGCTACTTTCAGCTTGTTAAGGCTAAGGACAATGGCAGACACGGCTACTTAAGAGCCACATTTTTAGTAGTCTGGGAAGTTGTTTAACATGCCCCCCCCCCACATACTGTAAATAGCACATGTGAGCAGGTGTTTGGCCTGCTGCATAAGCAATAATCATGTGAGTCAGTATTGCCATTGAGAATGTGCAATAAAAGTAGAGAATAAGATTTCCGAATGACTTTTCAGTAGGGTTCAGTGGTTGCTGGCAACCCAATAAGAGGGGGAAAGATCTGACCTTTATCTAGATAGGCCAGGCAATATACCTTACTTTGCCTGTGCACCACCTGTCTGCCACATACACACTTGCAGGTCATACACTAAAACTGCAACTTGCTTCACCATGCACTTTCCTGTTACCTGATTCTAACCTACATTTTTTTTGTTTTGCCATTAATCAAATGTATAATGTTTTAAAACTTCCAAATCCATATCCACATAGCAGCTTATTAAGCAATGGAAAAAGTTAAAATATTATTAGTTGCAGTACCACTCTTTCACCAGAATCATTCATCTAGTATACTCGTAATGATATGTCTAAAGCAACTGGGCTTGCTGAGTCATTTTGGAAAATTTTGCTATTAAGATGAGAGGCAAAGCATTTTAAATTTCAAGAACTCCAGTAAGATAAACGTAATTTTCATGGCAAACATGATTTCACTTGATAGCACTTCTGCCCTTTAATGATAGTCTTTATTCTTGGGGGGCAAATTTACTTACCTTCGAAGGTGCGCCAGCGTTGGCTTCGACAGGCGAAGTTTCCCAGGGCGCTGCTAATTCACTAAAATCCAAACTTGCGCTCAGGTAGGCGAAAGGTAGCGAAGTTGCGCTACCGTTAATTCGTCAAGCAAAGTGAAGTTACGATAGCGATGCCTAATTTGCATACGGCGCCAAGTTAAAGTACAATGGACGTATATGCTGCAGCAAATACATTACACTACACAAGCCTGGGAAAGCTTCGTAAAATAAAATAGAGTTGTTATTTTGCCCTATACATGTGCCCACTGTATAGTTTAGGTGCCATTTGTTAGGAAATTTACGATCTTTTTCAGCCTATCAACCTTAAAAAGTAAGATGCCAGTGTTTTTGGGACTTCGAAAAAATGTAAACTTTTTTTGAAGCAAGTCCTATCTACTCTATTGCACTTCGCCTGGTCTGAGGTGGCGAAGTAAAGTCTCGCGCAAGAGGTAATGTTCAGTAAAATCCGCAAGTTAGTGAATTAGCGTAGTTACGTCCCTTCGCCATAGCGCAACTTCGCCTCGCATAAGGGTGCGAAGTAGCGCTAGAATAGGTCCACTTGGCTAGCGAATTTACGCCAGCACCTGTTATTAAGTCGGCGAAGTAACAAAATGACATCACGCTGGCAAATTTTCGCTAGCGTTAGCCACTTCGCCCTTTAGTAAATTTGCCCCAGAGATTTAGAACACCGTGATATCACTTAAAACAATAAGAAATTTGTTAATTTAGGGCCAGATTTATGAAAATGTGAGCTTAGATTTTTATAAAAAGAACAACTCACCCACATTCTATTCATTCCTATGGGATTTGTGGACGTGTATTTATCAAATGATGAGTTCTAAGTTTCACCCATTGATAAACATACTTCTAAAAATCCCCCAGGAATGAATAGAACTTGGGATTTAAAATCTAAACTCACAGTTTGATAAATCTCCCCATTAATGTCACTCAGGACCATGACTGAAATTGTAGAGAGCAGTCCGTTTTCCTTTTAAGATATAATCTGTTTCTGCATTGAGGGGGAAAATCGTGCACATCTATTATTTCAGAGAATTATTTGAACATGAAGGCCTTATCTGTCCTATATCTACTGCCAGAAACACAAATTAGCCTATGAATGTCTACAGGGCATCATCACTTCAAGCTGTTTTTTTTTTTTTACAGAGGGTCCAGCATAATCTTGTTACGGTATGTTGGTTTACTGACTGTTTAGAAGAAGCAATGTGGGGACTAAAAGATTAAGCTCTTTAGCTCACTACCAAATGCTTGTCTTTTGTGAGTTAATTATAAAATATTTTATCATTTGCACAGAGACAAGTTTATACTGTTGTTTTATGGACTTCACTCAAAATTGGATTTTGGGTGGAATAATTTTCAGTGCATGTTTTGCTTCCTTCTTTGATATATATTTTTTCTCTTTTTAACATTTCTTCCATGCTTTTTTTTTTATTATTCTTTCTTTTTCCTGCAACCCATTTTAAAATTTTGTTGGACTTATCTGATTTATTGTACTAACTGTCTCACCATACAGCCTCTTCATGCAGAACTACATAAGTTTACCCGTATTTCTGATTATTGTCTCTTTAGGGCACAATGTGGTGTCGCAGGCTGGCAGGTTTTTATCCAGTTGCAAAAGCACTGCAAACCCTTGTGGTCAGAAAACAGGTTTTAAGACCATCCATCTTCCATAAGAATGTTACATCTGTACATCGCTGGTTCAGTACATCACCAGAGGTTAATGTCTGCTCTTGGGTTCTTCACAATGATCACCTTGGTGAGCTAAACATTTCATCTTTAATTATAACTTACTGGGGGTTTTTTTGTTTTTTTTAATGCTTGTAAAAAGAAGTTCACTTTTATTTTTCATTATAGCAGTACAAAAACGTTCTTTTTTAAATAATAAGAAATAGTAATTAATTTCTTCTGTGTGACAGAGTTTACCATTCTGGTTCAATTATGTGATATCTTATAATTGTATTCATGGCTTTTTTTGTATGGGCATGATGCCATTCAGATTTCACTTAGTGCAGTGATGTAAGTTACAGTTCCTTGGGTATTTCTACATATTGTTGTGCTACTACCTGGAATTAAAATGGATTTAACTGGGATTTCATATCAGTGATTTGCACAAAACAATCCATCATGTCAATGTGGAAAAATTTGACCCAGATTTGAAATTATTTGCAAATAAAAAACTGAAAAGTCAAAATGCCATAAATATTGAACCGGTTTCTGTGAAACCCCTAAATAAGCACTGGTACATCCAATTACCTTAATTACATAATTTGTTAAAATGAAATCCAGCTGTGTGCTGCTACATATGTAAACAAAGAACATCATGAAAACCAAAGAACTATCTATAAAGTTCTGGAGATGCACCTCTCAGGGCTGCATGATAAAAACAAAAACTTTGAACATTTCCCAGAGCACTCGGTAGCAGTCTGGTACAGAGGTATGAATGAATAATGGAGTAAAATGCATTACAGCAAGTACATAATCATTTTATGCGTGCAAACTTTACTTTTAAAAATGTTGCAATATAGATAGTAAAGTGCTGCAAAGAGCGTTATTCTAAACACTTATGAAAAGTCAACTTCATGTGATTATATATTATGTAAGACACCTGAGCAAGTGCCAGATGCAGCACTCGCTAAACACTGCTGACACATATTTCATCAACTTGCACATCCACCTTTATTCTGGCAGACCTGTTATATAAGATCACATGCTGGTGATTTCCCCAGATATCGATGAAGCTAGGATGCTGTGATGCTCTGCAGACTTATTATTGGCCCTTGAAAGAAAAGAGTGGACCAATAGGACCCTCTTTAACATAAGTGTAATAAATGGGATTGTGTTTTCCATATTAAAAATATATATAACTTTTTGACAGCTTAATCACTAAAATGCAATTGAAGAACACTTTTGCCATTCTCTGGTATTAACTTTTCTATTCCTGTTTTCACAGAGATACTTTATTCTGGAACCTGTATGCGCTTTAATTATGTGTGGTTGCGTGATCATTGTCGCTCAGCTTCCTGTTTCAATGCCAAAACCAACCAGCGTAGCTTGGACACAGCCAGCGTGGAACTCGATATCCAACCGGCTCAGGTGCGAGCGGATGAGACCACTCTATACCTCACTTGTAAGTTGCTAAAGTGTTATATTTTAAGAAACCGTATGCCAACCAAATATTTATCCTTTTACTATACATACATACATACTATTCCAATAGATCAAAAAAATATTTTTTGATAATAATATGGGATCCGTTACCTGGAAACCCGATATCCAGAAAGTTCCCGAATTACAGAATGGCCGTCTCCCATAAAAATGATTTCATTTTTCTCTGTATTAATAAAATAGTACCTTGCACTTGGTCCAAACAAAGATATAATTAATCCTTATTGGAGGCAAAACCAGCATTTTGGGTTTATTTAAAGGAATTGTTCAGTATAAAAACTGGGTAAATAGATGTCTAACATAATAGCCAAACATTACTTCCTGCTTTGCAGCTATCTTGGTTTCCACTGGTTATCAGACAATAACCAATCAGTGACGTGAAGGAGGGCCACATGGGTCATAATTGTTTGCTTTTGAATCTGAGCTGCATGCTAAGGATCAATTGCAAACTCACTGTACAGTAATGTCCCATGTGGCCCCCCCTTAAAGTCGCTGACTAACTCAGAGTTAGAGAGCTGAAAAGAAGGAAGTAGCTTTCTGTTATGTTATACTCCAGTCACTCCTCATATCTCTGCCTGTGTGTGCAGATATGTCACTTGTGGTAAGTGTCCAAAATGTTGTAATGTGCATTTTCAGTGACAGGGGTCACAAAGGGGATGGCTGGGGTCATCAAGCTTTTCTCTTTAAAATATGCTGGTGGAGAAACATCACATTGGTATAATATATTTTATATATATCGGTATTGCTCTATTAGCAGAGCCAAGCATTAAAAATGTTTACTTCACCTGAAGATGAGCAGTTGTATTAACAAACACCATTTCATATCATATTTATTAAAATTGTAGACAGAGTAACATGTTTATATTTTACAGGGCCAGATGGTCACATGACCAGATATGGGCTAGAATGGTTGGTGCAAAATAGCTATGAAGGTCAGAAGCATCAGCTGATCCAGCCTCGAATCTTGTGGAATGAAAGGATCTACAAAGAGGCAAATGTCCCATCTGTCAGCTATTCAGAGTTTCTGGAAACAAACGAGGGACTGAGAGAATTCCTGCAGAATTTCTTGCTGTATGGCATAGCTTTTGTTGATGATGTTCCAGCAACCCGAGAGGATACAGAGAAAGTAGCAGAGAGAATTAGCCATATCAGGTAAATAATACCAGCCTACTCAAAATGCATATCATGTCAAATGAACAGCAAGCACTATGCTTTGGAGAAGATGGAGAGATCTTATCACCCGTAGCAATCAATCAGATTAGTCGCAAACACTTTTTTATGACATTCCCCCCTAAAAACATGGTATGTGGTGTTTTATTACATGATCCCCATTATACTTTATCATGTTTAACTTAGAGAAAAGATAATTTTTTTGTAATAGCATAAGTTGGTTCTTTCCAAAATTTTAGTTGTAAAGTTTACTTAAAATTTTAGTGTGCTGTATTAAAAACATTCACATTGCAATGGAAATTTACAGGGAAACTATCTATGGTAAGATGTGGGATCTTACTTCTGACTTCTCACGTGGAGACACAGCTTACACTAAATTAGCCTTGGATCGTCACACAGATACCACATACTTCCAAGAGCCTTGTGGGTAAGTATGCATTAATATTTCATCTTTGTCTGTGTGCATAATCATAGTAAAAGTTAAGGTTTAGAAAACACGGAGGTCAATTTAATAATATAGGTGCTAAATTCACCAGTGTAGGTTATCCAATCCGAAATTAGCTTTGATCAGTCTCCTAGATATTGCTAAATAAAGACAAAGATATGAATGGTTGGTACGAGTAAATATACTGTGTAAATTAGCAAGTTTTTGATAGCCAGTTTGCCCAGTGGTGCTTGTACATTATTGACCATTTGTTCGTTTTGTAAAGCTATAAAGATTTGTTTGTGTTACTGTATATTAAGTCTGGTCAGCAAAAGCTGCTTTGGGATTGTGAACATTTCTTTGGGTAAAAATAGACTTCGCCTAATTTGTTTAACATTACACCCGAAAAAGGAGTTTGGGTTAGATTAGGCAGCATTGCTGCACCTGCAAACACCAGAGTACATTAAAATAAACACATTAGTATATTTCATAAATGGCATGCCTTGATAAATTACACCTTTTTCTTACTCCAGCATTTCTCCGTGGCCCCATTGACTTTAAAGGAAATGTAAATTCCCAAATCAAATGGATATAACATTTCTCAGAGCATTCTTCTGAGCACTTTTGCAGTTTCCATTGATATGTTCCTAGTTTTTAATATATTACTTTTTATACACAGATGGTGCAATAGTACTGTCTACTGGTCAGTTTGGCTGACAACGTGTACAAAATACATTTTTGAGAAAAGAATTGTAATGTTGCTCTACTCACATCTGTGCAGAGAAACTCTTCTTATTCAGTTGGCTGAAATATCCAGCAGGTGGAGCTGTTGTTTCAGTTTTATTATATCATCAATTTAGCATATTAGCACCTGGTATTGTTAATACTAGTGATATGCGGGCTGGCCCGGGACTCATGGGCCTACCTGCAGCCTGTGAAGATTGTGTGAAAGTCATCTCGAATGCATCCGACCTTAAAACGCCCCACTTCTGTCTCCATTCGGTGCTTTATATAGATGTGCCCAACCCCTTACATGCCTTTTTATTTAGCCATAAAATGTAGCTCCTGAGAGGCTTGCTAGTCGTGAATGCCTGGAAATGAAGGTTGTAGTTAGAGGAATAGAAATTTAGAGGTGCAGAGCACATACTATAGATAACAAATATCAGGCAAGATAGAAAATATCACAGCTCCTATTAATATTCTTGATTGTAACTGTTGAGACCTGTGAACACAATAAACCCTCAGTATGGCCAGTATGAAAGCTGAACCCTTTTTTTCTTTTATATGACTTCTCTGAAAACATTTCTTTGGTTCCCTTATGTTTGCTTCTGTTTCACAGCATGCAACTATTCCACTGTGTGCGGCATGAGGGGACTGGGGGTCGAACGCTGTTAGTGGATGGATTCTATGCAGCTGATCAAGTCCGTCGCCAACATCCAGATGAATTTGAACTGCTCAGCAACATACCTCTGAAACACGAATATATTGAGAACATGGCAGGAAGTAATAATCACATGGTGGGGATCGGTCCTGTGTTAAACGTTTACCCATGGAATAAAGAGCTTTATATGATTAGGTACGTCTCGTTTCTAGAATAAGTGATGCTGTAGCGTGATTGATAAGGACAACTGAATTCACTGGGGGTTGCCAATATTAAAGGCATTATGAATTTAGTTAGTACGTTTATTTCCCAGGCCAGGGCAGATTCGAAAGTAGTCACCTTACCTGTAGTTCTCTGGCATCCCATTTTTACATTCACACTTCAGCAAACGCAGTATACAAAGCATGCTTTTGAATTTAATATTGTAGGAGGAAAACAGGCATAGTATTGAGATGGTAAAGTATTGACAGCAACAAGATTGTTTCCAGTCTGATAAACTATTGCGAGCAATTATGGTAGCAGTCACTTTGCTGTTATCCAGAAGCAACATCAACTTGTCTGTATATGATTACTAAGCTTGGAACTAATATAGGACTTATTATTATACTGCTCCACTTGTGATTTTTCTTCTTTTTTACTGCTGTAACTATTGACTAAAGCAATGTTTCCAAAAACTGATCATTAAAATATCAAAATATGTTTATACAGCTTAAATAAGTTAAACCAGGTTGGACAGCTGTTTATAATAAATACATATTATTGTCACACACAATGCCATTTGTATTTTAAACTTTATCCCAAGTGGCCCCTTTGATGGTGGAAGAGCAGGAATGATGCTGTCTCCTCCATTTTTTAAAGTGGCCCTGGTTTATGTTGTTATTTCTATTTTAAGGTACAACAATTATGATCGGTCTGTGATCAGCACTGTGCCTTATGATGTAATACAGAAATGGTATAATGCACATCGTAAGTTGACCAATGAACTGAGAAGGCCAGAGAATGAATTATGGGTAAAATTAAAACCAGGAAAGGTAGGTTGTATAAAGCTTGACTTTGTTTATCCACTGCACTCATATTGTACTTGCTACTTCTCTGTTTTGTAGCAGTATCTTCATTCTCCTGAATTAGATTAAAAAAAAAGCTAAATATGGTATATTCCAGTGGTTGAAGGAATAACCCAACAAATAGGTTACACAAATGTGGCCTGGGGGGGGTCAACAAAACAGCCAATTAGATGTTTGCTTCCTAAGAGCAGAGCAATAAACTCTACCTGTTTTTGTGTACTTTCGGGTTTCTAGAATTGGTACATTAGGTCCTATATCACAGTACAGTCCTTCACTTGAAACATCTTTAAACCACATGTACAACCACCATTTACGTTTAGTATCGGTCTTGATTGAACATCAGGAAACCTAGATTGAGCATCAGTTGCCTGAGAAATGTAATTTGGTCAGCTATATAAGGTAATGAATACTACTCTTTCAGGCATGAGTCTTAAATTACAATCAGATAAAGGTAACCTCTGATGTGTTTTGGGTCATATGTGGTTCCTTCTTAGTAGCAATAAGAAAGAAGTATACTCACACCAAATATTTTTCTGTTGGCATGTGTATGAAGCTACTAAAGGGGATTATGAGTTCAAACACATTTGTGTTAAAGATAATGTTATTTTACAGTGGATTTCAAGTTAAATGTATTTCCTGCAGAGCTCAGCAGGCATCCTCTGAGCCTGTCATATGAGGTCTCATAATAAATACTGGGTCTGATTTACTAAAAATACAGTAGGTGCTAAATTCCAGGATGGTTACCAAACACAACCAATCAGCAATTTGTTTTGATCAAACTACTATAAGATAGAATATGAAAGATTGATTCAAGATTTTACAATTGAAAAAGGACAGTTCCCATGTTCTTCTGCATGACCGACCTCAGCAGCTTTTAGATTGCAAATTTTTGTGTTGGTGATTTTACTGGTTTTTACTTTTAAATTAATTTAAAATATGAATTTTTCTTAGGTATAATCCACCATTTTTTTCAATCGCCCCTTTATTGTATCCAAGTTCACCGACATTTAACTCTCCTGTGAAACTGAGCAATGCATTTAATATTAAACCTGGTAATGTTTCCATCCTTTCCCACAGGTATTGTTTGTTGATAATTGGAGGGTCTTGCATGGAAGAGAGTCCTTCACAGGATACAGACAGATTTGCGGCTGCTATCTCACACGAGATGATGTCCTGAACACGTCACGCTTACTGGGACTAAAGGCTTGAAGGCATCACAACTGTACAACTTACATTCAGACCAAAATCAGCACACAAAGGAATTGATCATAGGATTTTACATTGTAAATCAGCAAAGAAAACCTAATTTTTAAAGCCTGCTGTACTTTTATCAAGAATACAGAAAAACGCTGCTTAATCCAATGGATTATTCACCTTTTAATGTTTTTTTTTTTAAATTGGCACAATATGTTATATTTCTTGATTTTAATACTTAGAACTATTTAAAAAATATATTTTAATGTCTTAAAAACAATATTGCAGATATTTACAAAATCTGAAACTCATAAAGCTTTGCATACAATTTTGCAGTCACCTCATAGAGGGGTGTAAAGTGAGGGCTAATTGAATTTGCTCTTTTCTTTATTAGACAAGCCACATAGCCTGTAAATTCTCACTATAATTTATCCCATAGGAAGCAATGATTTATGTATGTATTTGCAGTTTAGCCCTGCACTTAAGTATGATAATAATGATCACAGCTGAAGGAAGAAGGCTACGTCCATAGCAAAGGAATAGCCTATGAAATGTACAGGATGATGTACTCTGAAGATACTTCCAATTTAACATTAAGGGAACATTATTTTCCCTGGCAGCTAAAGACCAACAAATTTCACGTATAATTTTAGGAAGCTGTGGACAATTTACAGCATACTCTGAGAGTAAATTGAATTAAGTTCTATGTAATTATATATAACTAGACATTAAACCCGTTAAATTAACGGGCGCTAGAACATATGTAGTCAAACATTTATAAAAACAGAATTGTTCTAGTCTAAATAAAATTCGCCAGAGACGGTCCGTGGGGCACATGCGCAGTAGCGCAATCCCACGAACACAGGGACTGGACGCAGAGACACTTCAACTTTATTATATAGGATGTATATCTAATTATAGGTTTTGTGGATCCCACCCAGCTCTTCACCAGTGCCTTTCTTGGCCATGTTAGCTCTTACAGTACCTTTTAGGTATTCTCTGAATGTTTCATTTTTACTGTTAAATGGCACTAACTTATGTATTGTATTAAAGTTAGTATAGTATTAAATTCATTGTATATATTTTCTTTTTTGATGTTTTGTAACTTCCGGCAGTCAGTTGCATTAGCGCCTTGAAGGGACACAAGTAATCCCAAATATGAAAAAAGCATTTTATAGGACTCTTGATTTGGTCTGCTAATGTAATGCAGAATACTTTTGGACATGAAACACAGGATCAGATTTGTGCTCCCACTGAGATGTTTAAAGGGGTGGTTCACTTTTAAATTAACTTTTAGTATGATGTCAAGAGTGATATTCTGAGACACTTTGCATTTGGTTTTAACTTTTTATTATTTGTATTTTTTGAGTTATTTAACTTTTTATTCAGAAGCTCCCCAGTTTGCAATTTCAGCAATCTGGTTGCTAGGGTCCAAATTACCCTAGAAACCATGCATTGATTTGAATAAGAGACTGGAATATGAATAGGAGAGGGGCTGAATAGAAATATGAGTAATACAAATTAGCACTAACTATACAATAGTAACCTTACAGAAAATGAAAACTGAAAGACAAACAGCCACTTTAATAGTTAAGCTTTCTTCCTTCCTCTTATAGAGCCACAGTTTGTACATGTTTTGTAGCTGAGATTCGGTTTAGCTTTATATTCGAGCAATCAAACCATAGTGGTCTTAGGTCCTATTTGAACTTACTTTCTTCCTAATTCGGTTTAACTGTCACTTTAATCTGTCACTTAACATAATTAATTAGTATTCCAAAAGAAAGAAGAAAATATTCAAATAATTTATATAGTGTAAGTAAAGTTTATTTTGCTTGAGTTATCTCTTAGTGTGACAGGCTCCCTTTTAAGGGTTAGTTCACACAAGGAGATTCAGGGAGATTTAGTCGCCTGGCGACTAATCGCCTCTTCTGGGCGACAATCTCCCCGAACTGCCTTTGCGTGTCTTCCCATCCGCTAAAGTCGCCTGCGCTAAAGAACACATGGTGCCATGTTTTCCAAAGTTGCCTCACGAGGAAACTTCGGAAAACGAAGCGCCGCGTGTGCTTTAGCGCAGGCGACTTTTCATTATAGCGGATGGGAAGACACACAAAGGCAGTTCGGGAGACTGTTGCCCAGAAGAAGTAGTTGCCAGGATACTAAATCTCCCAGAATCTCCTTGTGTGGACTAACCCTAAAAGGTGACAAATTTCTAACACATGTTGAGCAAGTACCCCATAAGTCTGTAATGGAGTGAGACAAGGGCAAAAAAGAGATACTAGGGTATTTAAAGTGCCACTGGTAACCCTTTTTGGGCAACCCCCTCAACCCCCTCAGTTACCTCCTTGTCAGTCATAAACCAGATCGATCTTACCAATAGATTCCTTAGAGCAGCTCTGTGTCTTCTGTGATGTCAGCAGTTGTTCTTTTCACTAAATAACACTTTTCTCAGTTCCAAGGGCCCTGTAGCTGTTATTACAAGTCCAAGATGTCCATCAATACATATGCAGTTTGTATTCCGTAATGGAATATAAATGGCTACTTCTTGTTTCAAAGTCATTGTGGCTTCTCTGTTTTTATACTGCAACATTATGAGGGATGTGACCTCCAAGCATTTCCTTTTATACCCTCTCAAGTATGCACATTTATTATATTAATATAACTATAAATCTATAACACCCTACCAATTCATCTATAAAAATTCATACTAAGCAATCATCAAAAAAAATTGATTGTGGTTTAGAATAACTAAATTTGAAATTACCATTGCCCTCTATTTCATTCTCTAAATATTTGGTACATGAACTGCCTAAACCTCTTGCATATCAGATATCAATCCCAGCAGACACCAGGGCCAAAGACTCATCAAAGCCCCCCCCCTTATTGACGCCTATAGGCATCAGAATCAAAACCTAATTTCTTTCCCATGAAAATATTTTTTTTAAACCCAACTTCTAAATGAATTTCTTTTGTTTTCGGGCTTGCTCCTGTTTAACCCCATCGGTTTGCCCTTTAAAAATGAATTTCTCTCCTCTTTTAGGAGTCCCAGGGGAGAAATGTATTGGACAATCACAGTTACTCTCTATTCCCTTGCCTCCACATCCACCCAGAAGTTGAAAACAAAGAATTTTATTTCAACAGGTTAAAAACAAACATCATCCTGACTCGTTTCGTATCCACGATACATAATACATATTTGCTTTTAACCTGTTGAAATAAAATTCTTTCTTTTAAACTTCTGGGTGGATGTGGAGTGCTCGTCGACTTCTGTTCAGTTGCAACTTACCTCAAGCTACGGGCGATGTACCCGGGCCACCCTCTTCATCTGGTGATTGCGATCTCCCCCGCTTATTACCCTCAGTTTTGTCAGAAGGAATAGCTGACCTAAGAGCGGGACCCGGGGTTTACACACACCCGGGTAACAGTATCTATCGGGTGAGCATTAGGATTCTTCCGTCTCAGGGTTATCTGCTCTAATTTAAATGCGAATATTTTATTTGGCAAAGCCTTAACACATTCTAGTGGTAACCCTTTGATAGCCGTTTAACACATGTCTTGGACGTGCTGAACTGAGCAAAACATTTCTTTTTCGCAGATTTATCAAGGGTCTGAAAATTCTATTTTTTTTTATGGTCAAAACTGTCAAATTCGACTAGAGTTATTCAAATTCGAATACAGTTTTTAAAAAAATTAGATTTTTGAGATTTATACTCTGGCCCTTTAAGAACTCGAATTAGACTATTTGCCACCTTAAATCTGCCACATTGCTGTTTTAAGTCAATGGGAGATGTCCAGGGATCAATTTGGAGTTGTTTGCAGCCTTCCTTACATTCGAGTTTTTCTCGGGGGGAAAAAAACTCGAATCGAGATTTTAAAATTCAAATCGAATTTGATTTGAGTTTTCGGGTCGATTTTATTTATCTGAGTTTAAAAAATTTGATTTTATTTATAATTTTAAATTGTTCGAATTTATGGTAGTTTAGGGGAGTTTTTAAAAACTCACAATTCTAAATTTGACCTTTGATAAAAGTGCCTCTAAGAGTTCCATCAATTATTCCATTCTGGGTGCTAGAGCCCCACTTACCATAGCAATCTGGCAGTGGTTTGACAAGCAGATTTAATGAGGAACAGGAGAGGCTCTGAATAGGCAGGTAAGTAACTTGTAAGGCCCCATCTAGAATATGCCGTACAGTTTTGGTCTCCATCACTCAAACAGGACATTATTGTATTAGAGAGGGTACAGAGAAGGGCAACTAAGCTGGTAAAATGTATGGAAAATCTTAGCTATGAGGAAAGACTGGCCAAATTGGGATGTTCACGCTGGAGAAGAGATATGATAACTATGTATAAATATATAAGGGGATCATATAATAATCTCTCTAATGCTTTATTTACCAGTAGGTCTTTCCAGCTGACACAAGGTCATCCATTCCGATTAGAAGAAAAGAGGTTCCGCCTAAATATTCGGAAGGGGTTTTTTACAGTGAGAGCTGTGAAGATGTGGAATTCTCTCCCTGAATCAGTTGTACTGGCTGATACATTAGATAGCTTTAAGAAGGGGTTGGATGGCTTTTTAGCAAGTGAGGGAATACAGGGTTACGGAAGATAGCTCATAGTACAAGTTGATCCAGGGACAGGTCCGATTGCCATTTTGGAGTCAGGAAGGAATTTTTCCCCCTCTGAGGCAAATTGGAGAGGCTTTAGATGGAGGTTTTGTCTTCCTCTGTATCAACTGGCAGTTAGGCAGGATAAAAAAATGTTAAAAGTTTGAACTTGATAGACGTGTGTCTTTCCAACCTAACTTACTATGTACTATGTATATTCATGACAATAAAAACCTATCCTAACACGCACACCTGAGCCCCCAGCTGCAACCCCATTCCCCCCCCCCCGCCTTGCATAACTTCTCTCCTTGCTGCTTTCGATAGATCAGTACGCAGGAAGGTCTCATTCATGTAGTGAGACTGAGTCGGTGGGCCCACCAGGTTTTTTCCCGGTTTCCCTCCAGCCCGTTTCGACCCTGACCTCAAGGAGAAATTTGGTTGCTGGGTAAGTGGCACAGCCATACAGCATTTTAGGCTTGAGAAAGAACAGAAAGAAAGGCAAATAGTTCTACAAAAGTAACCGCTCCTTTATTTTTATTAACATTTTCTCTTCTTACTTTGTAAATATGCATCCAGTCATTCTTTTATCTACGAGTAATAACAAAACGGGGCAGAACAGATAGTTACATAGTTACATTTGGTTGAAAAAAGACAAAGTCCATCAAGTTCAACCCCTCCAAATGAAAACCCAGCATCCATACACACACCCCTCCATACGTTTACATAAATTCTATATACCCATACCTATACTAACTATAGAGCTTAGTCATCAACATTTTGTTAAAACTGATGTCAAAGCAGGGGGAAAGAGGGAAACCTGTTAAAGCGGAAATGTGTTTGAATTGAAACTTGTTATTGAAAGCAATGTACCAAAACATACTCATACGAAAACCTATACAAATGTCAGACAGTGTGTATTGGGAAGGGGGTGGGTTCTATTTTATTATTGATATTTCAGGAGACCTTTGTAAGAAAAAAAATTACCATACCAAAATTTGTGACATGAAAAGGACAAGTAGAGTTATAACAAAGTCATCATTTCATACAGTTCTGTTGTAGGGTCATTTCTCTGATCTGCTTCTCATGCCTTCCTGGAACTAAATGTCATAGTATTTGTGGTCTGCACTCACAAACCACAGAGCATGTGCTGACTATGTGATGAAGCTTCTCAAACCCATATACTTTCCAGAATTTCCCCATCAGCTGCCTGCATTACACAAAGCCTTTAATGTAAGCATATATAAATATATATTGTAACATTTGCAGATTATAATTTAAGGAAAAGTCCAAATGCTAGTCTGTGGAGACAGGACTAGAGATAAAGAGGGCATTGGGTACTGCAGGAATACTGGGGTCCCAACTCAAGGGAAAGTTTGGGAAGGCCCAAATATGTGGCTACTGGGGACTGGGTGGGAGATTTTGACAGTGGTTTAATCTCACACCCGCCCAGTCACCAGTGGAAGAGATTAACTGAGTAAGAAGAAGCAGAGCCAGCAGGGGAATCTGCAAGCAGCAGGTTGTTAAGATGATTCTGAGGGGATGGGTGCAGAGGGGGAGGTTGGGTGCAAGCGTGGGAGAGGGGCCTATAGGTGCAGCATCTTTAAATCCAACCCTGAGTTTGAGATGTCCAAACTGTGAGCCTCCAGTTACTATTGCATTGCAACAGCATACAGTGGTCTGTGGGATTCTTTAAATTGCAATTCAACAGCTAGAGGACTGCACGTTTCACAACAGTTTGATGTAAAAACTAGATTCCACATTCATATTATTATATTGGCTGAAACGTAGCTTTCCCATAGCACCCCTTTAATATAGGGCAGCTTCAAAACTCACAGTCTTACATGATTAATGTTGATGCACTGTGCATGTCTGCAAAGAAATCAATGTAGTCTCCAGCATATTAATAAATAGTAAGTACTCAGAAGTCTATTAAACTGATGTGCAGATTTTCATGGAATTGGCTTTTCTGAATTGCCCTGGAACATGCATGTGGCAGACTAAACTAATTTGCGTTTAGCCACGCGGCATGCATTTACCTGTCACCTGATCTGAACCCAATTGAGCTGCATTTCACTTGTTGAAGACTAAACTTCGAACAGAAAGTCCCATAAACAAACAGCAACTGAAAGCCGCTACAGTAAAGGCCTGGCAGAGCATTAAAAAGGAGGAACTCCAGAATCTGGTGATGTCCATGAGTTCAAGACTTCAGGCTGTCATTGCCAGCAAAGCAATTTAAAATTACCATTTTATTTTCAGTTTTTTAATTTGTCCAATTACTTTTGAGCCACTGAAATGAAGTGATTGTGTTTAGTTCCTTGTTTTAATGCAATGTTTTTGTTCAACCCACTGAATTAAAGTTGAAAGTCTGCAGTTCAACTGCATCTGAGTTGTTTCATTTAAAATTCATTGTGGTAATGTACAGAACCAAAATTAGAAAAAAATTGTCTCTGTCCAAAGATTTATGGACGTTACTGTAGGTTGGAGGCAACAAATAGCAGAATAAACTGGTATGTGTGTGAACAGGTGCACCCAGCAGTATGTTTACAGTTTAAAGAATGGTATATTCTTAGACGGTTCAATTAGCAAGTGGCCAAAGAGGAGTCAAAGGTTATATTATACAATTCTATGGGCAGTAAAAACATTTGCCTAAAATGATATGGGCTTTATCTTCATCATCCTCACCTAAGTTTACAAATGTGAGGAGAGGTGGAGTATAAATAAGATTGAAAAGATCTTGACAAACATTAACACAAGCTGTGACATTGAAGCAGCACATGCATTTACATATGGTTCGTACTTGGCTACAGTACATTTACACATCAATGAGTATTCTGGTTTTCATGGGATTTTGTTTATTGCATTAGGCGGTTTTACACAGTGTTGTCTCCACAGAAAAAACCCAGGTTCAGGCCCCAGCCACAATATGTATGTATGCATTTACAGGAAAGATACCCACCTGCCACTGTGCACACACGCCAACTTCTGTCTCAGTCACTGTATACTCACATACTCACACGGACAGCAGGGAGCCAAACTGTCTCTCCCACTGCCTGACGGCCATTGTGCCAGTAACAAGTACTGATTGAAGTGAACACCATGGGGCTGATTTATTAGTAATTCCTTCTGGATCCCCTGGGTTGCACATCAATATATCTGCTCCTAAATATTGTAAATACAAAGCAATGTGGCAATCTCTATGTTGCTCTGCAGTTCTACTAGAGGCAGATTTATTAAGGGTCGAATAGTAAATTCAAATTTGAATTTTTTTGATCAAAACTCTCAAATTTGAATTGTGAATTATCCAAACTCAATTAAAATTTTAATTTGAATTTCGAGATTTATCAAACCTATACCCTGGGAATAATTAGCATTCAACTATTCGCCACCTAAAACCTGCCAAGTTCATGTATAAGTCAATGAGAGAGGTCCAATTATCAATCTGAAGATGTTAATAGCCTTCCTGAGAAAAAACTCAATTTGAGTTTTCGTGTCGGTAATATTCGAGTTTTAGATATTTGATTCTATTCTTAAATTCCCAATCGAATTTCGAGTTTATTCAAATTTATTAGAGTTACAAAAAACTCACATGTATTCGAAATTCGACCTTTGATAAATGGGCCTCCCCATGTCTAAGACTCATGAGGCAATTTGTGGCCCACAGGAAACCTGTGCTACCCACACCATCCATGGCTTCCCAGAACAATGAAAATCACTGCCAGTAAAACAGATCAATTGGGTAATTGCAAAACATTGCTTTGGAAGGGGAGACAAAGTTGTGGTTAGCTGTGGCTTTCTGGGTATCTGTAGCTCTCTAACTTACAGGATTCATTAGAAAGATCCTCACAGGGTACTTACATAACTCCTTTGCTATGTATTGCCAACAACAGGGGCAGAGCGGGTGAAGTCATGAATGTTTACTGGCCATTCCAGTATGTATCATTAAAGGAGAAGGAAAGGTAAAAACTAAGTAAGCCTTATCAGAAAGGTCCATCTAAATATACCAGTAAACCCCAAAAGTAGCGCTGCTCTGAGTCCCCAGTCAAAAGAAACACTGCATTTTTTTCCTTCTATTGTGTACACATGGGCTTCTGTATCAGACTTCCTGCCTTCAGCTTAAACCTCATTGCCCTGGGCAAGAGCATGCTCAGTTTGCTCCTCTCCCCCCACCCCTCCCTTCTCTACTGTAATCTGAGCCCAGAGCAGGGAGAGACTCAGGCAGGAAGTGATGTCACAGCATGTTAATACTGCAGCTCCTATTCTAGACAAACAGAGAGTTTCTAGAGCTTTTTACTCAGGTATGGTAAAACATTCTACAGAATAAATATAGCATTCTAGCTTGCACTATTGCAGCTAATCTATTGGCAATAAAATGCCTCGATAGCTTTCCTTCTCCTTTAAGGGTAATACTATATACAAGATTTAGATCAGATTTTGTGGGTCAGATTTTATCTTATCTCACGATGCAACACCGCACAATAGCATGGGATTTGTAGGAGCCTACGAAATCTGATCCCCCTATAGCTAGAATGTAAATTTGGATGGTGTAGTTTATTCATGTATCTACATCCGACTGTCAATGTTTTTTTAATGGGGAAAAAAGTCAGTTAGATATCATCAGATTTTATCTCGTCAGATGAAGATACAGAATGCTGCGTTCTCATCAGAAAGGCGTTTTGAGTCGGATGGAAATATTTCCATGTATTTTAATCATCAGATTTTTGATTAGTCCCATTATATGATGACCCGTGCAACTCCATCCAACTTGTAAGATGTGTTTTATCGATTCTACACCATCCAACAAAATCTCCTGTGGAGTTGGCCCCTAACGGTGTATGTTGAGAGCACCCATCATTTAGATGCATCGCATCAATGTTGATCATTGCTCATTTGTTCCAAACTAAAACAACTCACTCAGGGCATTCAGACAAATCTCTATAACATGCATTGCATTAGCATTATGAATATGTGTGTTTTTATTAAAGGCAACAATCTACAAATAAAAATACATAGCAAAATAATATAACAAATATAAATTTTAATGCTCTCAAGCTCATCCTCTGCCCACACATACAGAAACTCCCACTCACAGGTATGTAATTCTTGCTAAAAGCACTGCTCTCTGGTCAGGAAACGAACGAGAAAGCTTTCCTGGAAGTCTGAAGGAAGCACAGAAAATGTCATATCTGAATGCAGCGATATTCAACCTATGGGCCTCCAGCCATTGAACTACAGCTCCCACCAAAAGTGTTTGATAGTAGGATCACAGGAGTTGTAGTTTAATAACAGCGTAAGGGATACCAGTTGCTGGTCCTGTAGTACAGAAACTGCTGCACATGAGTTTAATAATGCATTATGTTCCCTGCTGTATAACTGGAGGCTTGTGAGCTGGATGTCCAAGCATTATATACATGGGGGCTCAGGTTTTATATATCAGTAATAGATTTGTTGCTGTTTCCAACTTTGTCTTGATTGTTCATAATTAACTTTAGCTTTCCTTGGAAGGTGCAAATTACTGCTTGTTTAAAACTGTCTGACAAAAAGAAATAAATCACAGGGTCCAAGCAGCTGTTGAGAGTTGATAAGCAAAGTACCAATTCATTGGCGATATGAAGGGTCTGTTTCCATGGGAGGGTGTCAATGACATCGATCTGGGCAAGGATGTAGGGAACACGCACAATATGATAGGGAACAAAGCACACAATAAAGATGATCAGTACAACAAAAGTTTTCTTCATTGCCCTGTTGCTGTTTCTTTTTGTTTGTGGCTGGGTTCTTCCCACGGAGGCCTTGTGCAGTTTGGAAGATATTTTTGCATAAAAATAGATGAAGAGCAATAAAAGAATAAAGAAGGAAATGACTGCTGATAGATTGATTACAGCTCCAGTTAATCCCTTTCTCTGGAAGTGGAAGCACTTCTGGCTGCATGGTCCAGTTCTGTTTTCGAAGAGGAAAGGAATTATGCAGACTAGGTTAATCAACCAGATGATCCAAGTGGCCCTCGTACTCCAGGAAATACTGTGAATTTTGTATTTCTGTAGCGGTCTGATTATCTTAAGATATCGGTCCAGGCTTATCAGACTCAGAAACATTATACTAGCATACATGTTCAAGTAAAAGAATGCACCAACTATCTTGCACAGGATCAGTAGTCCGTTATTATTTTGATAAGCAACCCGGAAGGGTAGACACAATGCAAGAAGGAGATCAGCCACTGCCAGGTTCCTCATATATATTATCATGGATGTACATCTTTGACTGTTTGACCAAAACACTAGAAGGGCCAGTAGGTTGCTCAGTAAGCTGAAGCCACATACAATGGAATACATAACCGGAAGCGTCAATGATAAGAATCCATCATGGATAGAACATGTATTTACTTGAGTAGTAAATAATGGTAATGTTACATTAACTTCCAACATCTGTGGTTCTGGGGTAACGGGAATGAATGTTTTTGCCAGAGAATCCATTACCTGCCTGTGAAATAGGAAATGTTACATGGTTAAATGCGCATATCCATATTTATCGATATTGAGTTTTAAATAGAGCAAAGTTGTTTTCCATAGTTCTTAAACTAAAAAATCCCAGTGAGGTATATTGGGTGTTGTCTGAAGGTAAATTAATAGTACAGTTGACAATTGTCCACAAATTCCAGAGCCACTCTCTGTCTGTTCGACTTTCCCCCTTCTGGAGGGGTTATTTATGTATGGGAAGGCAGTGCGCACAATGCAAAGAATGGGTGTAATCAGCAATTTCTTTGAATTTTGTACAATGCCTTTAAACTAAAAAAATAATTGTTGAGGCTGCCCCTATGAATACATTGCTGCCTGGGTTTGTCAGAGCTATATTCATGAAGGGTGGGAGGGGAAAGCACATAGGCAATGCCCTACCCGTCCCCTAACTTGTACGTCAATTAGCATTCAAGTTAGAGAGTGGCATAGTACACAAGCCTCAATGAGGATGGCTTGTGCCCCTCAACACTGCACTCTGCACTTTGTATCATAGTAAATTCCCCCTTGGAACTCATCACTGTGACAAACAGAACTTACTTTGTAAAATACCCATTAGCCTCAGCCAAGGGTGATAGATTCTCCAAACTTCTCTCTCCAGTCTTTTCTATCTGCTTTCCTCCACAGCCAATTCACAGTTCAGATTCTCTAACTGGCAACTGCAAAAAAAAATCAATTGTTATACATAAAGATCATTTTATGTTATACTGCCTCTTGATGGAAACCACTTCTTCCTTGTTTTTTTTACCTATGCCAAAAAGAGTTCATACACTGAAATAAAGAAAAAGAAACAGTAAGGATTCTTCTTCATTCTCCTTCTTAGCTTTAAAATGCAAACATATGGGGAGATCAATGAAAGCATGTGGTGTCTCATCATTTTTAACTGTGGGTGGCATGCTGCACCAGTTAAATATTTGCAGGAGTGAAACTGAGGACTGCCCTTGTTCAGCTGGGACATATGCATATTATACAGAGTGATCAATATATATATACTGTATATATATATATATATATATATATATATATATATATATATATATATATATATATATATATATATATATATATATTGGACAGATGGCTGATCAACACACATACGGCAGACTTTATCAGCTATCTGGAGGAAAAAGGTGCATATAGAGCTTTGATTTTTGCATGTTCATCTACACTATACACCTGGTGCAGGGATTTTCATCCGCTACATCTTGATTTGACTCTTGAACATCTGTGTTAACGCTAATGAGAATCAATCTTACATATTTCCTGACATTTTGTTGTATTTCCTTTGTCAAGGCACAAAGCAACACATATACCATTATCCCAAAATAAAGCCCAGCGTTTGTATTTTAAACTATGCTTTCATTTGTAGGGCTATGAAACTATCCTGTGGAGATGGGGAACCAAAGTGTTCAAAAAGTTCTATTTTAGACAATGAAAATTAAATTTAAGAGACAAAATAGGAATCCTGCCTGAAAGTGAAGAAAGATGTAAAGTTTCAGCAGTAATTCAACATGGCACAGAACTGGCTTTAGCCTGTACAATGAGTAAGAATAGTGTAAATTCCCACCCAAAAAATTGCCTTATGACATATTCACAAATGGGTTAAAACACTGAAATGAAAGCACAAAAAATTGGAGTCATGAACCTGAAGGAGAAAGTCATTTTCTGATTTTTGGGGGTTATAGCATAGATACAGTAAAACGATAAAAGCGAGATGTCACACTACACTACACAAACTGGCAAAATACTTACATCTACTCTACTTTACAATACAAATTGTTTTAATTAAATGTTATAATAATTTGCTTCCTGACACTTTCAGTTCTTAGCTGGCTTTCCTCTTATGATAATACCTACATAGCAAAATTATTTACAGGTCCCTTTCATTTTTTATTTTGTTTTTATTGTAATTTTTTTTAAAAATATTTGACTAAAATCATTGATATTAATTGTGTTCAATTATTGTAAATTAAGCTTAAAAATGAATTTGCTATTACAAAGCATTACTTTTTCAGCTGTTTTGTCTGAAACTCCTTCAGTATGGAGCTGACCCTGAGAATTATTATGGCAGCAATAAAGAGTTAGACAACAGTGCAAATAAGTTGTGTGTTTTGCAGTTAAACTATGTCCCAGGCTTTGGTTGTTCTACCAAATAAGACATTGTGTTGGTCAAGCTAACCTGTCTGCACTCTCAGCCTTTGTCCATGTGATGGGAAAGTTCAACAAAGCAGCTCCAGCAGCTGCAGCATTTGCAAGTGTATGAGGACCAATTAATGAGATGGGGTTTGTTTTCCCTGACTAATAAAACAGGGTTTCCTGTCTGAAAGTGAAAAAAGATGTAATGCAAAGTTCAGCACCATTTAAACAAGCTGAGGGACAAACACACAAAACTGCTTTTAGTCTGGAATTGGAGTAAGAATAGAGTAAAATATTAGCACATCTGTCTATTGGCATATTCATTTTAGTAGAGTTGTAAGATCAGGATGCTGACTAATTTACATATAAGTAATAAAGGAATATATCCCTGCCTGTATATTTAAACCACTGTCGCTGGAGAGCTTTCCCTTGCCAACCAGCTGAGCACATCAGACCAAGACTTTCCCAGCTACAGGCCCCAGTTTCTAATGCAAAATGCTATGGCATTCCCAAGTCAGTTAGTAAATTATAATTCTTAGAATGTTTCCTGCGGAGTGGCTACCAAACGAATACCCGACCAAAACTACTGCTTAATCTGGAGAGCACCACCTCTGCCATGAGGTCCTTTCAGACTGTATCACCTTGTCTCTGTGGGTAAGCCCACCTACCATGAACTCTTATGGCTATGATGGTCTGTGACCATGAACATAAACATAACAAAACATCTCTGTTTTGTTTAAAAACATATTAACTGCTAAACAACTGGGATGCCAGGGCCCAACAGAAATCCTTAGACTGTGGGCCCAACAGGAAAGCTTAGACCATGGGCCCACTTTCCAAACTATTATTCCTCCTCCCCTCACTTAACATCTTTATTTTCCTAGTCTTTTATATCTACTTAATATACTCTATTCTTCCATTGTTACACATTTTTTCCCATAAAGAAATAGGGAATGACCATGAAATAGGCTAAATGGTTAGAAGCAGGAGGCCCACTGACACCTGGGCCCACCGGGAGTTTTCCTGGTCTCCCGGTGGGCCAGTCCGACACTGGACAGACTTATATAGACTAAAGGCTTTAATTCAGTTGCTTTAGCAGTTGTGTAAAAATGTAAAATCAATCATACAAAGCTACCGTAGGCTCCAGCCATTAATCTTGTCCCATCTGCTGAAGGTGACAGCCCGTAAAATGTGCACCAGCAGCAAGCATGAAAGACAGGATATGGTCACAAGACTTCTTAAACATAAGCTGATTCATGGGTTGGATGTTGGCTTGGGATACTCATAACAAGTGTCCCCATACTGGTGTGACTTTTAGTGATCAGAAGATCCCATTACCCGCACAGACAGCAAAAGCAATATAGTCTGATAAAGTTCACTGCTGATATCAACTTTTTTCATTTTAATTAGCAATTTTAATTAACTTGTCAGGTGACTGGCACTTACAAAATGCTGACTGGTGCATTTTCAGAGTGATAATTGCCTGGCAAGCGAGTGCAGGTTATACCAAGTCAGGTCAAAATGTTGTCCTCTGTCTATTCTACAAATCACCCAGGCAACAAACTGCTCACCCCCTAAGGACTTTTAAATAAACAGGACAGCAGAGAACAGAGCTGAATGGCTGGGCACAAATGGTGAGTTGTGCTTAAAAAAAGTCCATGAAGCGTAACCTTTGGAAGGTAACAGTAGTAAATTGCAGTAGCTTTGGTATTCATTTGCTTAAACCAAAAAGAAAAGTTTAAACTGGATATTGACAAATGGTATCATAAATCAGACCTAGATAATTCTGTATCAGCTTATATGGTAAATAAAATGAGAGGAAACCTTAGTCACTTCAGCTGTTGCAAAACTACACTTCTCATCATCCCCACTTGCTTTCTCAGCTGGTGGTGGGGTTGGGCAGGGCTTTGTCATTTTAAAGCATATAATGTGCCCAAAGTTCTTATATTGCTCATTATATATCAAAGGGTGACTTAGTATGGCCAAGACATGTGTCTGCATATGGCTTGAGGAAGCTGAAATAGGTTCTTTTAGCTATTTTATAGCTGTTTTAATAAATGCAATTTTATCTGAAACTACAGTTTAGTAGTCTGCAGACGGGGAAGTCTAGGATTATTTGCAATTGTCTTTGTTTCTTTATTGTTTGCAAGTGTGAATCAATCTTTTTTATTTTGCAGTTCCCAATCTTATATCTTATATGTATACCAGTTTAATGATATTTCTATAGAAAGTAATGAGTTCAAATGGGGACAGGTTTGGCAAAACCCAAATGAAAACTGGCAAAATGCCCCAAATGGCTCTAAGTGCCAATCATTAGGATTAATTCTAGGTGACTGTTCCCTTAAATAAAACAAATAAACCCAGATGCCTTCAATAGCTAATGGGTGCATTGCAGGTTTCTGTGATGTTCTTCATTTGTTAAAATTACATTAAGAGAGATTTTTAGAGAGAGGGGCAAACAAAATTTCTTCTGCCTTCTTCCCCTGGAAGACTGGATCAGGCGGGTGGTGAATTAGCACAGTTGGCAGCTGCAGGTGGCTGTTTGGCAGGTGTAGATG
This sequence comes from Xenopus laevis, assembly GCF_017654675.1. Lineage (NCBI taxonomy): Eukaryota > Metazoa > Chordata > Amphibia > Anura > Pipidae > Xenopus > Xenopus laevis. The sequence goes on along the minus strand of NC_054385.1, from coordinate 56,911,312 downwards.
TCACAAGTAGGGGTGACATTACTCAACAGAAAGCAAATTGTAAATGAGACTATTTAAGCACCATCACCATTTCATTTGTATAAAGCAGACAAGCAGTTACTGAGAATATTACATGTTTTTTTATAGTCACTTTGTCCTAGATCTCAAATTTAGCTTTCAGCACCAGAATTGTTCATTTTATAAGGTACTGTTACCCCAAAGAATAATAAGTATAAGTACTTAAATCCAGCTAAAAACCAAATGTCTGTGTACAGTAGCACTAACCAACATGGTTATTCATTATAGGTGCATTATATGGTACTTATAAACAAGCTCTTTCGTAAACACTAGAAAAAATAAAACAAGTAGATCTTAGAAGTCAATGGAGATTTTGAAAGTATATTTAAATCAATATAAACAATATACTCTTCCTTGGATGCAGGTATTTTAACTACTGCTTGCAAAAACATTTTCTCAGTTTGGTGCATCTTTTCCTGAAGACATATTATCTTAGGGAGCAGTGGCTGAAAGAGACTCTCTAGGGTACAATAGACATGCCAGCAGTACACCCCCAGGGCTAGTGCTCATCCTCCACCCCATAACATTTTTTGTTGTGTAATTCCTGTGAGTGCCATCACTTTGGACTATATATATATATATATATATATATATATATATATATATATATATATATATATATATATATATATATATATATATATATATATATATATATATATATATATAAAGTCCTTGGGTTTTCTCCGCACTCCAAATAGAAGTAAATGACCCAGGTGCTACCCATAAATGGAGTAAAATAAAAATATTTGTAGATGGGTGCACACCAGGAACGTTTAACACCAAGTTACTTAAAACATACTTTATTGTAGAAAATTATAAAAACAGGCCAACATTTCGGTCTCCTTCTCAGACCATTATCAAGACCCCTTGATAATGGTCTGAGAAGGAGACCGAAACGTTGGCCTGTTTTTATAATTTTCTACAATAAAGTATGTTTTAAGTAACTTGGTGTTAAACGTTCCTGGTGTGCACCCATCTACAAATATTTTTATATATATATATATATATATATATATATAATACACAAAAGCCATGAATATCTTGTAAATGATATCCTTATAAACGGTGAGTTCTGATGTCATTTCTGTCACATGACTCACTGAAACCTGTGTATTATAATATAATAAATAAAGTACCACCAGTTGCAAAATATAAGGATATTAGAAGTTACCTCGGAGTTCCATGACATGTATTTTATATGGCCATGAAACTCCTCGGTAACTTATAATATCCTTATATTTTACAAGAGGGGGTACTTTATTCACTATATATATATATATAATTATTTTAAATAATGCAATTAAAAAAATAATCAAATATCTATTATTATTATGCCAGTCAAATTCTAGCATGTAATGCTAGCATGTAAATAGTATGCAATGTGTTAGTACAGTTACATACCCTACATCCTTTTCTCCTCCATAATTACCTGACATAGCTGTTATCTCCCTGTAGTAGGTCAGAGTATGGCTGTACTACATACAAAAAATCACAATTATACAGAAGTTACAGAGCGTGCAAATCTGTGCACATCCTTTCCCAGGCCCTTTACTTACCGTGAAATTGCCTGCAGATCGCTATCCTGCTGCCTGCTAAATATCTCCTCCAAATATCCCGGGCTCCCACCTCCCCATCATCTGCTCTCCTCTGTCTGATTCCTCTGCTGCAGCCAGACACTCCGCTCCTTATTTGGCAGAGGGGGCGGGGCTACAACTATCCTGCACCGACTGCTCTCCTACTTACACAGCAAGTTACACCTTATACTCTATGTATGTATGTATGTATGTATATTTTTATTTGTATAGTGCTCCTTAAAGGGCAAAGCACTGTACAGCAAAACAATAAATTAGTAGTAACAAACAAGGGGTCATTAAAATAAAAAGTAACAATAAGTGCATTATTAGAAATACAATTCACATAAACATAAAATATAATTACAATACAGATTAAGTGCTCAGTGTCAAGGAAACAAAAGGCTAGAGGACCCTTCCCCGTAGGGCTTACAGTCTAAATGACTCTATGTATACTCTATATAACATAAACATACCTATGTATCGGGCTCGGCCAATAGACAGACAGATTAGAAGATAGATAGATATGATAGATGATAGATAGACAAACCAATAGATAGATAGTCTGATAGGATAGATGGTACATAGATGATAGATTACATATAGATTGGCCGATCAATAGATAATTTGAAAAATAATGATATCTGATAGATGATAGCTAGATGATAGATAAAATATGGATAGTTGACAGAGACAGATAGCTAAGAGATAGATTGATAGATAGATAGATAGATAGATAGATAGATAGATAGATAGATGATAGATAGATAGATAGATAGATAGATAGATAGATAGATTAAATATGGATAATTGATAGAAGATAAATATACACAGAAAAAACATAAAAGATAGATAGATTGATTAAATATGGACAGTTGATAGAAGATAGCTATAGATAAAACATAGATAAGTAGAAAGTAGATAAAAAATAGAGAGATAGACATGTATGCTTATAATAGGGATGCACCGAATCCACTATTTGGGATTATATCGAATACCAGAATCCTTTGTGAAAGATTTGGTCGAATACCGAACCAAATCCTAATTGGCATATGCACATTAGGGGCGGAAAGGAACAAGTGAAAAAAAATGTTTTACTTCCTTGTTTTGTGACGAAAAGGCATGTAACTTCCCTTCCCATTACTAATTTACATATGCAAATTCAGATTTGGATTCAGTTCAGACAGGCACAAGGATTTAGCCCAATCCGAACCGAATCCTGAATTCGGTGCATCTCTAATTTATTAGGGTGTATTTGGGGAACTTTTATTGGATACAGCAACAGCTAGAAGCAATCTGCTCATTATATTCTTCTGGTAGCAGTGGCGGAACTACCGGGGGAGCAGGGGGTGCGAGCGGGCCAGGGCCCGCACATTGGCGTGCCGCTTTGTACGGAGGGGGGCGGGGGGCCCAGCTGCGCGTCCTGCCCCAGGGCCCGCCCCCCTCTAGTTACGTTTCTGTCTGGGAGAGAGGAGTTCTCAAGCACATAGAGATTCAAACATTCTCCTAGGAGTTCTAGTGGCCTGTGTGATTACTGTGAAGGCCTGAGCAATAGGAGAGTATAAGGAAAGTAGGTGTTCATATGAATATAGCAGTATAGGCTCAGCTGTTGCTTGCACCTGGCCTGCATTCTCTCTAACTTCTGTATACTGACAGATTGACAGATACATTTATTTTATTAACGTGGGACAGTAGATTCTTACTAGTGATAAAAACCCTGATAGAGGTTTCTCATTCCCAATATAAGATTAAAGCTTTGTCATCTATCAGCTACCTATATTTTAGCTATAATCATCTACCTATCAATAGTACTATCTATATATTTGTATCTTTCTGTTTAGAGTGGTGCAACCATAGGTGATGTGACTCACGGAGCAGCAATGAAATGTCAGGAAAATCAACCTGCACTATTCAACTAATATTAAACTACAACTCCCTGCATCCTCAATGGCTTTTATACGTGGTACACATGGAGTATTTAAGGTTATGCCACTCCCCCATTTAGGACAGTCTACTAATCATTTTGGTAAGTTTCTTTCTACAGTTTTGTGGTTAGTGGGTTGTAGGTAAGTAGTAGATACACGCATACCATGGGAACTGCAGTGTGTTTGTTGATGAAGCTGATAAAGAAATAAAATTACTGTGAGCAGAAAGTATGCTTGTCAAACGGCCAAAGAGAATGAATAAATGAATAAAGCCCATAGAACCAGAAGGCAGCATCAGAATCAAGTAAATAAAGATATCCTTCAGCTCAAAAATTCTTCATAAATATAGGAAAACATGTATTTGAAACCTTATATTAAAAAGAAAGTTGATTAGATCTCATTTAATGTGGTACCTACAAATTTTCCAAATATCTATCTGCTAGTCAGATCTGCTAGTGCAAAAATCATAAAATCGCTCACTGCTCCCCCCAGTTTTATACCGCCCATATTACAAAGTAGAAAGCAGTTCATAAATCAAGATAAAACTGAGGTCTGTGGTTTTGAAAATTTCCAACGGAGTTTTAGCTTCCTTCTTCCAAATCTGTTGACGTTCCCATCACTTGACAAGTGGAAGGCAAGTTTTAATGCTCCTGCCTCTGCAGTACTACAGACACCAGCTTCCCAAAGCGAGCTGGACACACGATGAGAGTGTGATTGAAATTGCATTTGTGCAACAGTCGTTATAGCAGTTTGCTGCCATACTGGCTTACTCATTTAAAGGGGTTGTTTGCCTTGAAACTAACTTTTAGTATGATCTAGAGAATAATCTTCTGAGACAATTTGCAGTTGGTTTTCATTTTTTATTATTTGTGTTTTTTTAGTTATTTAGCTTTATATTTAGCAGCTCTCCAGTTTGCAAAATAATCTGGTTGCTAGGGTACAAATTACCCTAGCAACCATGCATTGATTTGAATAAGAGACTGGAATATGAATAGGAGAGGCCTGAATAGAAAGAGGAGTAATAAAAAGAAACAATATCAATACATTTGTAGCCTTAGAGAGCATTTGTTTTTTAGATGGGGTCAGTGACCCCCATTTGAAAGCTGGAAAGAGTCAGAAGAAGGCAAATAATTCAAAAACTATAAAAAGAAAATGGAGGCCAAGTTGCTTAAAATAAGCAATTCTATAGCATACTAAAAGTTGACTCAAAGGAGGACTAAACCCCCTCGCAATGTTAAGTCCCCACTGCCCCCCCTCCCTGCCTCCCCCTGCACAGTCTTACCCCAGAATTCTGTCCCCTCTTGAAATAGTGATCGAACATGCAAAGTGAGCGCAGTGTTGCTCACGGCGCCATCTTCTTCTCTTTGGTAATCTTCATGTCTTCTTTCTCCCCTTCGGCAATTCCTGTCTCTTACGTTGCATGCACATTGTCACTTCACAAAGATTACCGAAGAGAAGCAGATGTCGCCTGTGAACTCTGCTGCGCTCACTCTGCATGTGCGGTCACTTTTTCAAGAGGGGACATAATTCTGGGGTAAGACTGTGCAGGCGGGTGCAAGGAGGGGGGCCAACAGAGAGGAGCCAGTGGGGACTTAACATCAAGGGGGGTTTAGTTCTCCTTTAAAGGTGACTCATCCCTTTAATGTCTGTGGTATTGAACAGGAACATTTGAAGTTTCACAATACCTAATAACGATACGAAATGACTTGTATTGCTTAACATCCTTAAAACCAAGACACCCCCATGTCTAAAGAGCAGGGCCGGAACTAGGGGTAGGCAAAAGAGGCACGTGCCTAGGGTGCAAAGCTTGGGGGGCCCCAGGCACTTACCTTATATGCAGCCTACCCCTAGTCCGGCAAGTGTTACCATATTGAAAAGTGGGTGCGCTCTGTGAAGTCTAAGTGCTTTGCGTGCGACCACGCACGTGTCCCTTCGGCTGTGTGCCATTGTGTATGCACGTCCTTGGTTGCGCACAATTGCGCACACAAGTCCTCTGTTGCGCACGGCTGCGCACGCACGTTCTCGGTTGCGTGCGGTTACGCACGGCTATGCATGTGCTAGGGTTGCCACCTTTTCGGGAAAAAATACCTACCTTCGATATATTGAACTTTTTCCCTATAAATAACATTGAGATCAACCATCATTTTTACCGGCTAGGTTGCAACCCTAGCATGCGCGTCCTCGGTTGCGTGCAATTGGGCATAGCTGCGGCGGGGACTGAAGCTACCAACGGCCAGCTGGGTTGCCTGGGGAAACTGACACTGCTAAAGATGCTTTATTATTACAATTTCTATAACAGAACGATCACTGGAAGGCACTGTTTATGAATGAAAATGGTGGAAATGATACCGGTTACTGATATACAATTACCCCTAGGTTATGTATGTTAAAGATCAAACCAGGCTATTGCCTGCAGCATTTCTTATGTGTTTTTCAGGGAACGTGTGCTGACTGGGGTGCAATTTAGGCTTTTGTTCTACTTATTATTTGGTCTCAACTCTAGCCACTGCCTACCAGAGTTTAATATTTCCTCCATAAGCAGAGCACCAAACAAAGCAGTAGCCCCAGACACTATGGAGACCACAAGTGTTACCACATTGAAAAGTGCGCTATGAAGTCGAAGTACTTTGCATGACCACTTTGGTTGCGCGCGGTTACGCACAATTACGCACGTGCGTCCTCGGTTGCGCGCGGTTACGCACAATTACGCACGCGCGTCTACGCACAATTACGCACGTGCGTCCTCGGTTACGCACAATTACGCACGCGCGTCCTCGGTTACGCACAATTACGCACGCGCGTCCTCGGTTACGCGCCGTTGCGCACAGCTGCGGCGGGGACCGAAGTTGCCAACGGCCAGCTGGGTTGCTTGGGGCAACTGACAGACCTGGCCCGGCACTGCTAAAGATGCTTTATTATTACAATTTCTATAACAGAGCGATCACTGGAAGGCACTGTTAATGAATGAAAATGGTAGAAATGATACCGATTACGGATATACAATTACCCCAGGCTATTGTCTGCAGCGTTTCTGATGTGTTTTTCAGGAAATGTTTGCTGACTCTGGGGTGCAATTTAGGCTTTTGTTCTACTTATTATTTGGTCTCTGCCTACCAGAGTTTAACATTTCCTCCATAAGCAGAGCACCAAACAAAGCAATAGCCCCAGACACTATGGAGACCAAAGAAATGCAATATTTGCTAGTATAGGTATCAGGTCTGCGGTTTAAAATCATCATACCACTGCCATTGAGGTTAATGGTCAGCCTTCATAAATTCTGATTCTCTGATCAAGTGCCATATAATAAAAAATAGGGTGAACAATCTCGCAGGTCTGCCCATAACCCCCCTGATCTATCATGCAATTGGTATTGTGTCATCACTGCCAGGGTTAAAAAGGCCAAATAAGACACCAACCAGTGTGCCCCTCACATACATAATGACAGTCAGACTTATCCTAGCTGCATATCAAAAAAAAAGTGTCACACCGTAGTTTTACTAAACATCAATGCAGAATAAAGCGGGTTGTGTTTGACCTAGATCTTTTATCTTTCTACTGTTTTTCTTACCATGTGTTTTATGCAGTGGTTTCAGTATGCTGCATCTAAGAGACAATTTCATACTTTATTTTCTACAAACTAAATAGAAATAATACCTTTTATAAGATTTTATTAACTGGTTACAGACATTTATGGATGTGTCACGACTTCAGTAGCAATATTATAGCACTAAATATATTGGATATAAAAATTTGGTCATTGAATTTATATAATTTATACTGTATATAATTTATTTTCACAGTTATTTGACCCTCAAAAAATGAATGTAGGCTGGAAGTAATGAGATTATATACAGCCCCAGAAGTGAAATAAGGGATCTATCTTGGGTCATATGACTAATGTTGATGCAACTGTGAAGTGAACTGCTATAAAGAGTTGGGAACAGATTTTTTAAATGGCTCATAAGTACCCATATGTTTGCTATTAATTGAACCCAATGTTAGTATTATGTCTTAGCTAAGCTAATCATTGTATGCATTCCTACATGATATAATGTAGATGTACAGTCTCTACCTAAGCAGAGTGCCTGAGGTTTCTCATGTTCCGCTCTGTAACTGCTGGCTAGTGATGAGCGAATCTGTTGCATTTCACTTCGCTGAAAAATTTGTAAAACTGCATAAAAATTAGAGAAGCGTCGACATTTCTCAAAACGCGTTGAAGCTAATGGGCGTTTTTATGCGTGACAATTTTTACGCTCACAACAATTTTTCTCGCTCCAAATTAGGGATGCATCGAATCCACTATTTTGGATTCGGCCGAACCCCCGTATACTTCTGGAAAGATTCGTCTGAATTCCACATTGAATCCAAATCCTAATTTGCATTTTTAAATTAGGGTGTGTCCGTGTTTTGTGACAAAAAGTCACGAGTTTCCCTCCCTGCCCCTAATTTGCATATGCAAATTAGGATTTGGATTAGGTTCGTCAGGGCAGGAGGTTTTGGCCGAATCCAAATCCTGCTGAAAAAGGCTGAATCCCGAAACTGAATCCTGGATTCGGTGCATCCCTACTCCAAATGCCTTGGCCGTTTTTTCTTATGACGACTTTTTTGTCCTAACGCATTAAAATCAATGGGCGTTTTTTTTATGGCGACTTTTTTGTCCTAATGCATTAAAGTCAATGGACCTTTTTTTCTTATGGCAACTTTTTTTGTCCTAATGCATTAAAGTCAATGGAAGTCTTTTCTTATGGCAACTTTTTTTGTCCTAATGCATTAAAGTCAATGGAAGTTTTTTCTTATGGTGACTTTTTTCTCCAAATGCATTACTCAAAGGCTGTTTTTTCTTATGCCGACTTTTTTTGTCCTAATGCATTAAAGTCAATGGCCGTTTTTTCTTATGGCGACTTTATTCTCCAAATGCATTAAATTCAATGGACATTTTTTTCTTATGGCCGTTTTTTCGCTGTGAATTTTCGCACATAGCGAAATTCAGAATTTTGCTGCAAATCCGTGACTGATGAATAAATTCGCTCATCACTACTGCTGGCACTTTCTGTTGACCTGCCGATATAAAACATGTTGAGTGACTATTTTAGACCTTACCTATGGTGTTAACTTTGTAGGCATTGCTGTAAGTCAGCTGGGATCAAAATACTGAAGTTCTGAACTTGGCTAGGTCCTGGTTGGCAGGATTGGAGCCAGACCTTGGACAGTATAAATAAACCCCCCAAAAGTGTAGAAAAGAGTGCAAGTCCCAAGGTTAGGATGAAGGTGATAGAACAAATGAGCTGTCTACCAAGACATCTGTTGAGTGTCATGTGCTCATAGCACCATTTGTTGTGCTTCTGGAATAAATACATCTAACTACCTGTTCAATGTTTTGCAGAGTGTGGGTAGACTAAAAGAGCTGTATATATTGATGGCTATGTTTGGAGTGTAGGCATACCACTAATTATTTAGAGACTAAAGTGTCGAATGAAGGTGAGTTGAAGAACATCCTCAAAATCATTTAAAGTGAGATTATCTCCAGTAATAGCAGGGCATTTGAATCTAATGAAAGCAATGCTGGCAAACTACCAAGAAAAATGTATTATACAGTTTGATGAAGGGCTAATTAGACTCCTTAACATTGTATTATGAGCCCAAAACGTTGTCACCCTGCAAATGGAATGCTGCAGTCTGTCTGGATGCTGTTTAAGATTGTATTGTTCTAAACAGCTAAATACAGCAGAGAATATCAGTTGCATATTAGACAGGGCAGGATTGTGAGATATAAGAAGGATTTCAAAACTTTATTTGATTAAACTCTGCAATGCCAGGGATCCTACATCAAGTCCTACTGACCTGATAGATACACTCTGACTCGCTGGGACCATTTCTCCCTTTCACTGGAAAAAAAAACAATTCCAATTATCAGTGTGTTCCATGTTGAAGTAATGGATTTTGGAAAATGAAGCTCCTGTAATTTCCATGGCTGTCCCAGAATCCATCACCTCAATATGGAACAAGGGGAGGGAGAGTTGAGTCTAAGGGAAGTGGGGGACATTCCTAGAGAGGTAGATGCAAACTATCATGTCTTCCTTTCAATCTAAAGAATAATATATGTGTCTGTTAAAAAAATATATATTTTTTGGCATTTTATCTAATGAGAAGATTTTTGCACCTTTTTACCTGAATTGGTATTTTTACCCTTTAAATACTCATGTAATACACTGAATCACACATTTCATATATAGACATCATGATATCTTGCATTGTTATAACAGCCTTTTCTGGAAAATATTCTCCAAAATAACAAGCCTTGCTATCTAGCTCGGGGGATGTGGTTGTAACTGTTATAATTTTAAAACCAGAAAGCATCTGTACTTCCTGTTTCTAGTGCAACTTGTATAAAAGCTTGATATTCTATGGCTTGATTAAAGCTCAAGGTAGGAAACCCTAGTTCTATAAATCCGAACATTTTGCAGTACGATCATTGCACTCGATTGTTAGCTGTTAACCAGTAAATCACAGAACACAAGCATCACCCACAAACAGTTTCCTTAATTAAAATTTGCACTTCATTTTTTATTTTCTGTTTTTTTTAATTATTTCGTGTTTTTATTTAGCAGCTCTTAAGTTTGGAATTTCAGTTGCTATCTCGTTGGTAGGACTCAATTTACCCAGCAACCAGCCAGTGGTTTAAATGAAAGGCTGGAAGGTGAATAGGAGAGAGACTAAATAGATATATAAGTAACAAAAAGTACTGATAACAATAAGAATTTTCAGCTTCTGGGCTAAATGACCCTCATTTGAAAGCTGGAAAGAGGCATTCAACGGTGGTGCCTTGTGTTAAGGATGCCATGCACAAGTGTATCATTTTGTACTTGTTGCATGTGACACAAGGGCTGTCAGCACCTGAGAAGGCAGCTTGCACTGCCTAAGCCAGCATGATATGTACAAGACTTGTGAGCAAGAGAATGATTTTTAAAATGAAATAACTTCTGAAGTAAGCATTTACAAAAACCAGAAGACTCGTTCCCACACTCCAAATAAAGTAGTTTGATGTAATTGTTTGTTGTTCCTGTCTCCTTAAGAGAGTTGCAATGTAAACACATGTCGGCAAAGCCCTTATTACCTACTGTAATCTGTTATCTGGAAACCCGTTATCCAGAAAGCTACGAATTGCTGGATGGCCATCTCCCATAGACTCCATTTGAACCTTTTTCTCTGTAATATTAAAACAGTATCTTCTACTTGATCCCAACTAAGATATAATTCATCCTTATTGGAGGCAAAACCAGCCTACTGGGCTTATTTAAAGATGAAATCATTTTTAGGGAAATTAAGGTGGCCATACATTGGCAGATTAAAGCTGCCGATATCGGTCCTTAAAACCGATTTGGCAGCTTATCTGCCCGTGTGTGGGGGGCTTCCGACAAGTCTCCCAGATATCAATCAAGCAAGTTTACATTTTTCCTGAGATCGAGTTCAGCATTGGCTAGCTCAGGGGTCCCCAACCTTTTTTTACCCATAAGCCACATTCAAATATAAAAATAGTTGGGGAGCAACACAAACATGAAAAAGTCACTTGGAATGCCAAATAAGGGCTGTGATTGGCTATTTGGTAGCCCCTATGTGGACTGGCAGCCTACAGGAGGCTCTACTTGGCACTATACTTCGTTTTTATTCAATTAAAACTGGCTTTCACGTTTGGAATTCAAAAATAAGCACCTGCTTTGAGGACCCTGAGAGCAACATCCAAGGGGTTGGAGAGCAACATGTTGCTCACGAGCTACTGGTTGGGGATCACGGGGCTAGTTGATGCGGTCCAACAACCCTGTTGGCGCCCATTTCCTTCTTTTGACCCTATGGCCTAATGATCGGATTTACCTGATATCGCCCTTCCTTTGTTGGGCATATTTGGTTAAGATCCACTCGTTTGGCAACTGTGCCAATCTTTCTTATCCAGAAAACCCCAGGTTCCAAGTGTTCTGGATAACAGGTTCCATATATATATACCCTGATGTACAGTGCTGTGGAATAATTATGTTGGTGCTTTAATAAATAAAAATTATAAATAAAAATAATAATGCACATTATCTCTATGACAGGTAAGCTTTTATTTCAGGAGCAAATCACTCTATACATGTGGCTAGAGGCAGTGGCACCAGGGGTGAGAGAGAGAGGCATTTATTTTGCCATTCACCGACCAATACTTTACTCTGTACCATGTTACTTCACTCAATGTCGAGCTGAGACCACAGCAAGTGCCTTTAGTGCATAATTGTCTGTGTATACATGAATACATCAACACTAAACATGTAATTGTGAAAGAACACTAACAAGAAAATAAATATTAAAGAACCTTGATCATTGCAGAACCTGAATTTAGATCAATTGCATGCAGCTAATTAATTTTTGGAGGACTGAGGTTTTACCTGAGATAAAATATATAACCCACTGGAATGATTACAGTGAGCCTTGAGTCATTCTGAGAGTCTGAACCACAGCATCTTAAAAGGTTAACACTTGAGCAAAAAGAACAGAATTTGTAATATATGATATAAGATTCTGATTGAGATTTTCTTTGGGAGTATGTATGTTATGGGAGTGTTATATTAATTATCTGAGGGTATTTCGATAAAGTAAAAAGGTCCCCTTAGCCAAGGATGTGTCACACTGCCCCTGTCTACTGCTCATCCAGAGGTAAGATGCTGAATTGTAAGGCATTAAAATTCACTTTTTCAGCTTTTAACGTGTTACTGATGGAGCTATGCAATGCAATGTTTAACTGGTCTTCCTATGCTACCTCTTTATGACCTTTATGGTCTTTATGGTCTTTATGACCTGCTACTCAGACTGCTCGTCATTGACTACAGCAACCAAAAAAAGATTGACTATGTGAGGAACAGGCTGAGTTTTTTTGGACATCCAGCTAACATTTAGCCACATATCAATACAATTTGGCTACGCAAATGGACAGCCAAAAGGTAAAGCTCAGAGAATATCCTGGCATCCTTGGTCACTGAAAACGTTGTAGAGGGTAGCTGTACTTAATTCTAATCTTACTGAGTTCTCTATAGTCAACATCAGGCCTAATGGTGACATTTTTTTCTTAAAAAATATTATGGCTCTGGCAAGAATAATCATGATATAATACACAAAAGCCATGAATATCCTGTAAATTATATCCTTATAAATGGTGAGTAGTGATGTCATCAGTTATAAACGGTGAGTAGTGATGTCATTTCTGTCACATGACTCACTAAAATTTGTGTATTATAATAAATAAAGTACCCCCAGTTGTAAAATATGAGGATATTAGAAGTTACCTCGGAGTTCCATGACCTGTATAAAAACACTCGGCCTCCGGCCTCGTGTTTTTATATGGTCATGAAACTCCTCGGTAACTAATAATATCCTTATATTTTACAAGAGGGGGTACTTTATTCACTATATACAGTACTTTCAGCTCAAGTTAAAAAAATATAGACTTACCCAAAGGAAATGAGGGCTCAAAGTCAAAGTTTGAAACAGCACTTTGAAATGTGATGAGTGTGGCTGGTGAGGAAGACAAGAAGTATGATACTGATCAGCAGATTAGAATAATCTTTCCAACAGACCAATCAATAAAAATGTTGAGTTTACATAAACACCAAGGCAAAAAAAAAGTAAAGAAGCAACCACAAAGAAACAGAAACCAAATATAAGCTTTAGTCTATGGAAAGAAAAAGTTCTAAACATAACCAGTTGAAAATTACAAAATAATCAACTTACTCTTCACATGAGAACTAATGTTTATAAAAATACAGCAATGTATGCACCAAAATATTTAACAATAGTGTGTATTGCTTTTCATAACACTAAGTGGAAAGCAACCATATGGTATATACAACACTGGGGTGCTTTTTGTACCATAACTTACTTTCTCATGTCTTCAGGTAACAATCATGTTGGTCTGGCTTACTCAGGGGACAGTCCCATAAGTTACAATGAAAGGCAGTTGTTGGAAATTTCACAATGACGGAAAGAATAGACTGAATTAAATGATTCTGCATTTCCTGTAGATCCTTTATCAGATATTAGCAAATGCCCAGGATGAAAATTATTTGTATTGTGGAAATGATCACCTATGCCTTTGTTTCATTACTATATAACATTTTTCACATGAGCAAAGAATATACATGGGTAACCCAAATTACTTGCACTAGACTACATGGTTAAAATTTGCACTGAAAGATTCTCTCCATGTGATTGGATTTTTAACAGTGACAATTTAGAATAACTATGATGCTACTGAACCAAAGCCATGGCAACAATTTGTTTTAGATTTGCTAGTAACATGTCTTTTGTCAATTATATAAGGCAGTTGTAGAAGCGGCAGTAGGAAATGTTGCTCCGACTATTTGCATTATTGACTGTGAGAGGTGTGAAATTGAAGACAATGTAGGAGATGGGAATGGGATGACAGCTAGCCAGCTGCCTGCTGTTCCCCTGGCCACTGATCTATTTACATGGAATCCCTCTTTGTATTATAGTGATCAATATTTTGTTTTCAAAAATTATTATATATCCATTTCTACTCCTCACCCTGACTGCTTTATTTGTTGTTGCGTTTTCCATTGCCCAGCTTTGCCAGAACTTTCCTCTTGACTATGTAACATTTGCCTTTGATTAGATATTTTACAACTAATTTGAAAATACATTTATTATTCCTAATCCTAGGGGGCGGATTTATCAAAATGTGAAATTAAGGGGCAGATTTATCAAGGGTCGAAGTGAAAATTTTAATTTAAAAATTGGATTTTCAAGATACATTTGGTGTACTTCGACTATCGAATAGTCCAAAATTTGATTCGAATTTGAAAGAAATCGAATTAGAATATCAACATTTATCATGTACTCTCTTTAAAACTTCAATGTCAACCATTCACCATCTAAAACCTGCAGAATTGCTGTTTAAGCCTATGGGGGTTCTCCTAGAACTTATTTGGAGTCATTTTGTGGACTTTGAAAAAGCGACGTTTTTTGGGGCAAATACTTCATTAAGAATTTGTTTGAATGCTCTAAAACTTTGATTCAAACGATTCAAATACAGCCTCCTCGCCCGAAGTTAAAAACTTAGATTTTTTTTATTGAATTTTGATAAGTCTTTTTTTTTAGTTGAATTTCGAAGTTATGGGAAAAAAAACTCCCATTACTTCGAAATTCAACCCTTTATAAACCTGCCCCCAAAGCTCATCACAGGAAAACTCACCCACTTTCTATTCATTCCTATGGGATTTTTAGAATCCTATTTATCAATAAATACGCTTCTAAACTGGCAGTTAGGCAGGTTAAAAAAAGTTAAAAGGTTGAACTTGATGGACGTGTGTCTTTTTTCAACCTAACTTATTATGTTACTATGTAAACATAAATAGAAAGTGGGTGATTTTTTCTGTGGTAAACTCTAATCTCAAATTTTGCTAAATCTGCCCCTAGTAATGGGCACTATAAATCAGCATTCCGTAGCTTCTAGTTACCGTTACAGGAAACACCATCTTTATCTCAGCATTCCCCAGAGAGTGCGACCCATGCCATTCTGGTTGCAGTTCATTTTTAGAAACTCTTTGGGGCAAATTCACTAAGGCGCGAAGCGCCGAACGCTAGCGTTAATTCGCTAGCGTTTGGCATTTTCGCTACTGCGCAAATTCACTAACGAACGCTGGCGTAGTTTCGCTAGTGTTACTTCGCAACCTTACGCCAGGCGAATCTTCGCTAGAGACGAAACTACGCAAATTCACTAACTTGCGCAGTGTAGCGAACGCTGCCTTTTACGCTAGACTTCCTTCGCCATAGAGTAGATAGGGATTGTTTAAAAAAAAGTCAATTTTTTTTCTAAGTCCCAAAAAACGCTGGCGTGTTTTCTACATGATGGCTGATAGGCTGAAAAAGATCAAAAATTTTTTGGGGCTCCCCTTCCTCCCCCCTACATTTCCTGACTCATGGCAACTTACCTAGACAGTGGGCACATGTGTAGGGCAAAATAAAAATTTTATTTGAAGATTTGAAGGTTTTCTAGGCATTTGTAGTGCAGATACGTGTTCCTCCATTGAAATTTGAATTTCGCGCCGTATGCAAATTAGCCTTCGCTAGCGCAACTTCGCTTTATATAGCGAAACAACGCTAGTGCAACTCCGCAACCTTACGCTACCCCTGTGCGCAACTTCGGATTTTAGTGAATTTGCGAACCGCTGGCGAAACTACGCCTGGCGAAGTGCGGCGAAGTTGCGCCTGGCGCAACTTCGCATGTTAGTGAATTTGCCCCTTACTGTTTGACTGTCACCCATCTATAAAGATAATATTAATAAGCCATTCTGGGAACATAGGAAAGAATATATATGGTTCTTGTGGGTACTTTAAGAAGTTTAACGTCCACCCAAGTCCTTGGGACCTGTTACCTTTAAGACATGATATTGATTAATAGTAGCTAGGTTGACAGCTATGGTGAGTGTGTTGTAACTAGTACACTAAAGGGTCCATTTACTAAAGCTGTTGAACTTTTTTATTTAAGAAAGCCAGTTTGGGGAAAAATACCTCAACTAAAGAGGTTTTTTTCCCCTGAAACCCTGCATGAGTTTCTTAACTCACGCAGGGTTTCCTTAAGATTGCTCAAGCCAAAAGGTTTAATCATTGCTCCTTAGGAGTTAACTGCATGCCAAAGTGACTTCTTATGGCAGATTTACATATCACAGCATATAGCTTTATGTAAACCTGTGGAAACTTCCTTGTAACCTCTGAAGTTAGCTCTGCATTGCTGGCTTCCAATTTGTACTGCCTAAGGGCTTTTACACAAAGTCATTTTAGCATGTGTGGTCGTGCGCAAAGCACTTCGACTTCACCATTCCCCATTTGGTGGATCTTTTATATGTTCCACGCTGGAAGGGGAACATGAGGAAAAACACTGACCATCCCTCCAGATCACTCTGTCCTCACCAAGGCATATGCAATCGCTGAATGCAGGTGCTTCAAGTTGCATTTCGCCATTCCTTCTGAAATACTTGCTATTGTGTGACATGCACAGTCTGCATTCCAAAGTTTGTAATGGGAAGATACTGCCATTGGCTACTGCTGTTTTTGCTAATGCTCTTTTTTATTCCACTTCTCTATTCCTTGAATATAATGAATGATAATGAATATTTGATTGTATTGAATATAATGATTGATCCCCAAATCTACCTTTACTCTGCCATCTGTAATTTAAGACAGAAGTAGCATCTGTCTAGTGCTTTTCAGTTTGTTTCGCACCTCAGCATCCTTGTGAGTTTTGGGTGTATTAGGAACGTCATCTTCATCCCTTCAATGTGTTTACTTTAACACTAATACTACTAAACACAGCTCTCACATTAGCACATATAGTGTAATGTCAACTGCAAAAAAAAACCAAAAGTTCTATACTAACAATACAAAAGCTTTGCCCAGTTGTTGCATCTCACAGTGTGAATGGACCACATGGGATGCACAAAAGATACTTGTTTACTAGCTCGCTTTCAGTCAAGATGTGCTTGAGTACAGGAGAAAGGAAATGGGAATGGCTCTACAGACAAACAATGTGATTCTAACAGCTGTCCCCACTAAAACATAAATAGGGAATGGGTATGGAAGCACATGTGCAAACTGGATTTTCTCAGGATGGTTAAAGCTGCCCACACAGGATGATCAGCTCATATGATTCTGTTATTTTATACATGTGATTAGTAGACCATTAAAAACTGAACTGATGTTCTGCCCATAACAC
Organism: Xenopus laevis; assembly: GCF_017654675.1. Lineage (NCBI taxonomy): Eukaryota > Metazoa > Chordata > Amphibia > Anura > Pipidae > Xenopus > Xenopus laevis. The sequence goes on along the minus strand of NC_054385.1, from coordinate 56,894,000 downwards.
CCTGACAGAATAAATACTGGCCAGAATCTGCTGAGCTGAATCTTAGAAAGCTGTTAGTCTCCTGTGATTTCATTAAAAGTAATGAGGAGGTCAGATAATCGAGTAGGGTTGCCACCTGTTCGGTTTTGACCCAAACAGTTAGGTTTTTGTAAGGCCTGTTCGGGTCTGAACTTTCTGTTCGGTTTTCAGTCTTATGAAACCCGAAAAATTATCTGGCCAATACATAAAAAGCAATTAAATACTAAGTTACTCACCTAAACATGGCTTAGTTACTATCAAATACAATTCATTTCTTATTATTACAGATACAAAAATAGAATGTTTTTTTCTAAATTAGCATTGCTGTATTTCAGAGCTTTCTGGATAATTGATTTCTGTATAATAGATCTCATACCTGTAATTAAAGGATTAAAGCAGAATATAGCTAGAGATATGGTTGCCACCTGTGTGGTTTTGTACTGGGCATCAACACTTTAAAACATTGAGAATACTGGATAGAAATCCAGCCAGTTGCATCTAAGTGATGCAATAACCTTGCCGGGTGTCATAACTCCACCAACATCATTGTGCCCACCTCTGATGTCATCATGCCAGTTCCTACATCACTGCCCACCCCCAGTGTCATCTGCTCTGCCCCCCCGTGTTCGGGTATAGCCATCAGCAAAGGTGGCAACCCTATAAACAAGCCATTAACTTGTGTGGCCAAAATTTTATAGGGTTACAATAATGTTGCCTCCAACACACATTGATGTGACCAGTTCAAGGGCAATGACATTTCCACATCAAAGACCACTACTGTAACTGCTACCCTACATATTGCATTGCTGTAATGGCTTTTTTTTCATCATGCAGTTAATTCTGGTGACAGCAGTCACACTATTTGTTGAGAATAAAAACAACTGTTCACAGAGTTGTCTGTGTTATTTGGCAATTTAGGGGCTTCCTTCCCACAAAACACAACAAGTTTATACTTACCTGCTAAGCAACACAACATATCCTTATACATGGTGCTATACAATTACAATGTCATCAGTTATAACTGGTATTCAGTAAAATCATGACTTATTGACACTTGTGTATTACATAAAATGATGTACCCTGTGTAGTACAATATGAGTCTATCAGTGACGGGTCAGGTCTGTCAGTTGCCCCAGGCAACCCAGCTGGCCGTTGGCAACTTCGGTCCCCGGCTGCGCAACAATTAGCGTAACCAAGAACGCGCGTGCATAATTGCGCGTAACCGATGACGCACGTGCGTAATTGTGCGTAACCGTGCGCAACTGAGGACGCGCGTGTGCAACGGCGCGCAGCCGAGGGCGCGCATATGTGTTCGTGCGCAAAGCACTTCGACTTCACAGAGCGCACCCACTTTTCAATGAGGTAACACTTGCCGGACTACGGGTAGGCTGCATATAAGGTAAGTGCCTTGCGGCCCTCAAGCTTTTTGCCCAAGGCACGTGCCTCTTGTGCCTTCCCCTAGTTCCGGTATTAAAAGTGGATTCTTTAAAAAAAAAAGCACCTACCCTACAGCCCTATGCCTTTACAGTATATTGTTATGCAACTCATTGGTGTACATTATGCATAACTAGTTTAAAGAATGTTTATTTTGAAAATAGATATATTTATATATAGGTGGGCACCTTCTGAGAGTAATGGACTGATGGACTACAACTCCCAGCACCCCCATGAAAGGTCTAGCCAGTCCCATTATGCCCCTGCAAAGGTGTGCAGCCTACATGTTGTGTTGTGTAAGCTTTAATGTTTTTCTTTTCTTATAGCTTTTTTAATTATTTGCCTTCTTCTTCTGACTCTTTCCAGCTTTCAAATGCGGGTCACTGACCCCATCTAAAAACAAATTCTCTGTAAGGCTACAAAGTATAGTAATTGATACTTTTATTACTCATCTTTCTCTCATATTCTCCTATTCATATTCCAGTCCCTTATTCATAGCAATGCATGGTTGCTAGGTTAATTTGGATCCTGACAACCTGAATGCTGAACTAGCAAACTAGAGAGCTGCAACTGAAACAACTGTGTTGTAATTTTATGTTTCCATCCATTATAAGGATGTTTTGCTTGACACTTCTTGTAATGGTGGTCAAATCAAAGGAGATCTATGGCAGGTAGCAGCTATTCACCATGTGCCATCACCCATAGAGACTGCAAATAACACTAGGAGCTGCTATTGAATGTGCTGTGTACTTTCCTTCTTAATCAGCTCTTCACAAGGACACACAACTCCATTTAATCTCCTGACACTTTCTGAGTTTTGTTTCAGCTGTTTATTGCTTGTTTACACTGTCTTAACTCAATCCGCTTTCTCATGCTCCCTAGGTTGGAGTCCACATGCCTGACCCCTGCAAATAGCAGGAACAACTGCCTTCTTTTCATATGCCCAGAGTAATATTATACTGTATAAGTGAAATACTCCTCATATTACATGCGTAATTAAAACTTTCAGTTTTGAATAATGTATGCTTTCGAGAGAGAGAAAGAAAGAGTGTGTATAACCCATCAACAAATAACTGTAATAATTATAATGAGAGAAATAATAAAAGTTGTTATGGTTTACTGCACTGGTGTGATTTTGCACCCATGTTTATCTGGTGAAAATTCTGTCTGAAAATACAAGCACTTGAAGAGTGTTTCTAATAAAGATACTGACAACTTGCACCACCTTGTGGCCAACAAGCATTATATATAGTGGAACAAAGCTGAACATTGATGCTTCATTTTGAACGTTAAACCAAGCACATATGCACTGTCATGTGTTTGCAATTTAGTTGCCAATTGGTCCTAATTTGAAAGGACTGTTCCTGGTTTCACTTTTAGGGCTCTTACACATGAGCGTTCCGACCTGCGCTCCCCTGCGTTCCGTTTTTTGGCGTTCAGCCGCAGGGGAGCGCAGGAATAGACGCAAGTCATTATTTGAAATGGGGCTGTACTCACTCAGGCGCGTGTAGGCGCCGAACGCAGGTTCAGACGCAACATGCTGCATTTTTCCTGCGTTCGGCGCCTACACGCGCCTGAGTGAGTACAGCCCCATTTAAAATAATGACTTGCGTCTATTCCTGCGCTCCCCTGCGGCTGAACGCCAAAAAACGGAACGCAGGGGAGCGCAGGTCGGAACGCTCATGTGTAAGAGCCCTTAGCAACCTTTTGTTAAAAAAAAACTGTGAGAAGTATTTAAATTATCTTATGTTTATACATAATTAACTCTTAAATAACAGTTTTATGATAATCGATATAAAACTTGTGGTATATGGTGCAGCTCCTTATGCCCCCTCTTCTCGTTTTCACATGGTCTAATGGCCTTGCAGTCCTGAGAATTGCAAATTTTAGAAAATATGCAAACAAATAGAGAATGAAGAAACAATAAAATCCTTTTTATGTTATTGAACCTTTTTTCACATTGAAATCTCCCTGTTCATTTACTCTTCCTTTTTTCCTGTCTGTCATTCCTCTTGTCTCTTTTCTCATTTTAGAGAAGAAGAAGCCTATACTTTGTTTATTATGATTAAACCACTGTTGTGTGTCTTGACCTTGGAAATAGTTGCCAACTAGCCAAATTGTAAGTGACAGTTTCTGGTTTAAACTTTAATACCATGGATATAACCCTCATTCATTGACCCAATTACACAGATATACTTGGTGATCCTGTGACCAGAATCCAGTTCTCTCTATGACAGATTGTGCTAGGATCCTATTTACTTGTCTTAACTACCTATCCCTACCTAAATTAATATATCAGAGTCTGTGCTGTCTGACTAGCCAGTCTGACTAGGGTCTATTTGCTCACAATTGTCCTACTACAGGTATGGAATTCGTTATCCAGAAAACCTTTATCCAGAAATCTTCAAATTACTGGAAGGCTGTCTGCCATAAACTATATTTTATCCAAATAATCCACATTTTTAAAAAGTATTTTCTTTTTCTCTGGAATAATAAAATAGTATCTTGTATAATTTTTTAGGGGTCTAGAAAAGCAAGTGAAGTGTGAACAACATCATTGTACATCATCACCATGTTATTTTCAAACAATGCATCGTTTTTTCCCAGAATTTCAAATAGGATACAATTATGCTGACGTGAGCTTGAAGTAATTTCCTGTGTGAGTGTGAGTGATGCCTGTGCCTGATTCTTTTGGAGCAAGTTCAGGACCGAATTTACATAGCAGGCCCCCCTAGGCCCATTGCTGTTTAACGCCCCTGTCTCCTCCCCTTCCTTTGTGCACACAAGCAAATTTTCAGCATCAGGTTCAGAGTACTGGGGATTGGTGCACAGGAATTTTGAAAAACTATTGTATCTCCTGTGAATCCCCAGTGCTTCCTAACCAATGTGTATGTGACTGGTCATGCCACCCCCTAAAATTCTGCCACCCTAGGCCCAGGCCTTTGTGGCTTTTCCACAAATCAGGGCCTGAGCAAGTTCACTGCACTTAGACGCTGGCTGTGAAGGGAACCCTCACCCTACCTCCTTGGTTTCCCTAAATCAATAGGTGCAGCAGTGTTTCATTCAAAACAGAAGGCAGGAAGGACTGAGCATCATAAAGCAGGGAAGTGCAAAGAGCACCTTTAATAAATGGGGTTTAATGCACAACTCACTACAGCAAAAATGTAAGAGCACAAATGTGCTTGTGGACGTAAATGACCCTCTGTATTTTTATCCATTATGCAGGGTTTCTCCCCACAATTTAAGTATAATTGCAGCCATATTCTCAGTTGCACCCAACATATGGCAATTGCACTTGTGTTTTCTTGCAAAGTTGCATCTAGCATTTTAAGAGTGGAGTTTGCTATCAGATTACACATTCAATAAATAAACATTTCAGAGCTTGGTAAAGTCTATGTAGATGTGACGTCTAAAAAATACAAAATAATGTACTGTGTTCACTCCTTTTTCAGTAACTGCAGTCCCCATCCACTTTACCCCTCTGATTGGCTTATAAAGAAATACAAAAAACTGCAAAGAAGCCCAAAAGGATAGTTAAAGTGTAAGTAACATATATATGGAAATAGAGAAAACACAGCCCTACTGAGGAAGCGTGGCATCACTGCATAAAATGCATAGGTTTTCTTTTTAACTTGATGGATACACTGATTTGACTACTTAATCATATGAATAGTTTTAACTCCAAAAAAACAATTCTAATTAATAAGAAACTACTTGTACTACTAATTTGGATGTCAGCACCTTAATGAATTGCATATGCTCTCTCCCTTTTCAGAGCACTTGAACTTGCTGATCGTAAATGACCCCTATTGTCTTTCTTTTTATATTCTGATTATAGTAGGTACCAATACACTTTTTAAATCAGGTTAATCAAGTTATATATTTATAAGGCCACTCCTGTGTTTAATGTTCTGCTCCCATCAAAATACATTATTTTCAAAGCACAATGTACACAATGGTTATTATATCTATGTGACTGACACAGGAATGTATTTCCTTTAATACTAGGGCAGAAAGCTACAGAACAAGAACTCGGTATTGTTTGCTATAAAGAGGAAGGTGGATTGAATCCAAGCGTAATGCATTGTGGGCTAAGGTGAATAGACAGAACAATCATTTCTCTTTCCACTGCAGCCAAGATAACATCAAGCAGCCAAGATAACATCAAGCTATGGATGTTTCACGGAATCATTATGTGGAGGAATCGTTACTGAGAGCCAGTGCAAACCTTGGAAAGGGCTTAATACAACAATGTCTGCAGCAAGAGGTGCTCCCCTCAGACGGCACAATTGATGTTTTACCAGGTGCGTGCCAGGCATTAGCCGAGGCAATTTTGCGCAATGTACAAATGCGAATTTGGGAGGATGGTTGCGTTACTCAGAAGGAAATTCTATCATATGCCTGTAGAGAACTGGCAAAGCTCATTAAAGTCCAGTGTCCTCGTGGATATGATGAGATGGAGCGTCTTCAGGGTCGACTGGCATTGGTACTTTCTGAGGCTACATTAGCAGAAAAATTAGCAAAGCTCATAAACACTCGAGAACTGGTGGAATGTGTTTGTAGTCAGCATGGCGCCGGGCTTAAGACTGTGTTGCTATCAGCATGCCAGTGGCTCATAAATGACATGCAAGCAATGTTCCTCTGTGAAGAGGTTTGGAACAATTTGTTTAGTGATGAATGTATGCTACTGTCTACCTTTTACATGCAGCTAAGGCCTATGTTAAGTACTATGGTGTTCCAGATAAACACAAGACCATATAGAGTACAGAAACAACAGGAAAAGACTGGAACTAAAGAGATACAGAAAGAAACACAATGTACATATAATGGAAAACAAAGCAAGAATACAAAAAAGCAATCTGGCACAATAAATAAATGGGAAAGCTATGGCACTGAGGACAAATGTCAAACCCATCAAAGATTTGCTCACAATGACTCCTGCATTCGTTTTAATAAAAATGACAAATTTTCCAAGAATGGTAGAAAAGAAAATGGAAAGGAAATAAAACACCACAAGCAGGTAGAATTTTTGGAAGAAAGAGAAGTTTTTAACATGTTAATCAACAACCATGAAAACCAGTTCAGCTACATCATAGCATTAATAAATGCTGAAATGAAGCAAAGGTGCTGCACCACTGTCCTGAATCTGTGGCGCCTTCTCGTGAAGAAAGATGCCTTTGTGCACAATGAGCTGTATGATGAGAAGATTTGCTACCTTATAACATTTGGAAGGCGTCCCGTTCACTCCCTGAAGTTACTGTGTTTAGAAAAACAAAACGACAATGGGTTTAAAGATGATGTGATGATACAGGAAGTTGGACTTCCAGTTTGGCCTAAGGATAAATCGGTGATCAAAAGATGGTTTCCAGATCCCAGAGACCAGGCAATAGAAGAGCGTTCAGATCATGGTAACCAGTGTATTCAAACTTGGAAGATAGGGTCCAAAACAATTGCAAAAAGGCATCCTAATTCAATAAGCAGTGTTGTGCTAGAAAAGGAAAACCCTAGTTTTAAAAGTCAAATGGTACAGCAAAATAACTATATTGGTTGTTTTCAGTTTTCTAAGCACATCCATTTAAGGAAAAAAGCCAGTGAAGTAAGGGAATAAATGATCTATTCAATCTTATATAAATTTTAAATCAACTGAAATTGTTTGAAACATAAAACTAACAAGAAACTGACAGATGTATTTGGGTTCTTATAATTCTTTTTTTAATCTATCCAATCTCACATATATATATTATATATATATATACAGTATGAAATTAACTGGAAATCTTTCAAAATATAACACTGACAGCTGTTTATGAGTTGTTATGATTCTATTTTTGTATTTGTGGAGCTTTAAGTGTTTGATTATTGCTGTATACAGAATTTATGGAAAATATTTTTTTAAAGGGCACTAGAACCAGTTTTTGTTTTGTTGGTGTTTTCTATATTTGCCACTTTTCACAGACAGTATCCCTATGCATCTTAAATATACTCCCTTCACTGCTAATTTTCAGGTATACAGATCATTCTGCCATAAGCATCATAGTTGTTAAGGATTTAGTCATTATGATTCCATAGGATTGCTATCCATACGTTTCACCCAAGATCTTTAAAAGGTATTTTTTTAAATCTCAACCTTTTAACCTAAGAGAATAGCTCACACCTACTGCTCTAAATGATATTTAAGGGTTGCTTTCATACTTTTACTGCATTATTTTAAAGAAAACTGCAAGCCAAAAAATGTATGCAATATAAAAAAAAATGCAATATAGAGAATATGTATATTTTAATCACTGGGGTTACAGTTAAATATAGTAATGCAAAAATCCCACTGTAATATTTAATGCATCCCATTTCGGTGGACCTTTAAATGTCTTCCTTGTCTACAGTTTTATCAGCAGGAAAAGTAGAACTCCCCCGTTTCTGAAGTCTTTCCACTGTATCCACCTTTATTCCTTGACTTGACCCTTTTATATTTTATATTACATGGATGTATATTTTGTGGTGATAGATATTTTATGCTAATCACTCAAAGTCTTGTTTAGAGTACTAACAAAAATAAAAAAAATAGTTTTTTCCTTTTTGTATGTTTGTTTTTTTAGCAATACAAAGGACTGCATAAACTAGCCCAGGGTGGGTATACCCAGGGCTAGGGGTAGGCAAAAGATTCACGTGCCTTGGGCCAAAAGCTTGGGAGCGCCAGGCACTTACCTTATATGCAGCCTACCCCTAGTCCGGTAAGTGTTACCACATTGAGAACTGGGTGCGCTCTGTGAAGTGAAAGTGCTTTGCGCACGTGCGTCCTCGGTTGCGCACGGTTACGCACAATTACGCACGCGCGTCCTCGGTTACGCACGATTACGCATGCGCGTCCTCCGTTACGCAGGCGCGTACTCGGTTGTGCACGATTACGCATGCGCGTCCTCAGTTACGTACGATTACGCATGCGCGTCCTCGGCTGCGCACTCGCGTCCTCGGTTGCGCACAGCTGCGGAGGGGACTGAAGTTACCATTGGCCAGCTGGGTTGCCTGGGTCAACTGACAGACCTGGTCCGACACTGGATAAACCAGAACTAGACTGACAGGCATTATGCATTGATTTACTAGCTAGGGGCCTGTCAGGGACATAAACAGAAAGGTATTCATTACACGTTACGCCTCTAATCATTGACTCTAATGTATTTCATGAATATCACAGTGAAAAAAGAGCAGCAAGTATCCACATATGTGATTGAGTAGTTGCTTGTGCTCAATATATACGGTTTATGAAAACTTGGTAGTAATGGTTTTGCTTGAAACCAGTACCATGACACCAGAATATCCTTTATATCATGACCTAAGGAAGCAGTGTTGGGAGCAGTGTTCCACGGATTGCTTTAGTAATGTTCTATGCTAGTCTCTACAGCCTTATAGCTAATTTTTTTTACAGAACTGCTTTTAGGATTTCTGATTTGCATGTAAGTTTGTGTGCTGCCTGCACTCTACCCAAAAGAGGCCCCCCTTACTGCCCCATAACTTGCATGTTAAAGGGGCAGTTCACCAGTTCTAAGCAACTTTTCAATAGTTTTTTTTAATTATTTGCCTTCTTCTACTGAATCTTGCCAGCTTTCAATTAGGGGTCACTGACCCCATCTAAAAATCAAATTCTCTGTAAAGCTACAAATTTATTGTTAATTGCTACTTTTTATTACTCATGATTATATTCAGGTCCTCTCCTGTTCATATGCCAGTCTCTCATTCAAATCAATGCATGGTTGCTAGGGTAATTTGAAACCTGCTGAATAAAAAGCTACATAACTCAAAAACCACAAATAATGAACAATTTAAATCAATTGCAAATTGTCTCAGTCTGTTACTCTCTGCATCATACTAAACATTAGCTCAAAGGTGAACATCCCCTTTAAAGAGGGTTAGAAGGTACAGTCCCCAAGGGGGCCCTGTCCTTACAGCCTGCCCTATGGCCTGGGTGTGACTTCTGATGCTGCACTCCTTAGAAATAAGTATTTCCAAATATTCAAACCCTCTTTACATTAAGGCATTCGATTAAAGGAGAAGGAAAGTCATTTTAATTGGGAAGTCAAAAGTTAGGCACCCCCCCAAGTGTTTATATGTACTTACCTGACACCAGTGCCAGTGCTCCTATGAGCAGAAAACTGCACCGACCAGGGGTTCTGTGAGCACTACAGAGCGATCATCTTATTTGCTTCTTCATTCTTCAAATTTCCCAGGGCAGATGAATGCATAGTAGAATGAAATAGGCAATAAAAGTTATTTAAAGTTCGGCTTTTGGTCTACTGCACATGCACAGCCGCAAGAAGAAAGTAGAAGCAGGAAGAGGGTCGCTCCATGGTGCTCACTGGTAGAACCCGGGCCGGTGCCGTTTTCTGTTGATAGGATCACTGGCACGGAGTGTCAGGTAAGTAAATACATCGCTTTAGGGTGCCTACATTTTGGAACCCCAAGCACAAAAATACTTTCCTTCTCTTTTAAGTGGAAATCAAGTGCAAAAAAATGATTAAAAAAATATGCAACAATATAACATTTTGCCCAGAAATCTGATCAAACCATTATTTTACTTATTTAACCTAAATTATGACCGCTGTGTGTCTGCTCCATTCACCTCTGATTCTAACTATTCTTTGTGTCTTGCACTGATTATAAGTGTTTTGGGCTGCGCAGGCCTGGATGCACTCAGTTGTACGTATGACTCCTGTATGGTCCCGTTCTCACGATGACACAAGGTGCTGAACGCAGGTCCACGCCATACAAGTAAACTTTGTGACATATCATCTACAAGCTAGCACAGGGCCTTTCCCTGGCTACAGTTTGCTATACAGAAAAACATCCATTCTGTCTAACACATACAATAACACATAGGGTTTTGTTGTTGCTTCTTGGCTGACAAACATTTCATCTTGCTCCCAGGTGAAGGAACTAGAAGTCGTATTTTATCTTCCCATTAGCTTCTGTACATCCTGATGTTCCTCTCATCTTTCTCCCTGCCTCACGACCATGAATTCCATGTATGTTCTTATTAGTCTAACTTCCCAGACCTTAAAGGAAAACTATACCCCCCAAACAATGTAGGTCTCTATTAAAAGATACTATGTAAAACAGCTCATGTGTAAAACCCTGCTTCATGTAAATGAACCATTATCATAATAATATACTTTTTTAGTAGTATGTGCCATTGGGTAATCATAAATAGAAAATTGCCATTTTAAAAAATAAGGGCCGCCCCCTAAGATCGTAAGATTCACTGTGTACACATACAAACCACATGTAAGGTCACATGAGCCAATTAACAGACAGAGTTCTGCCTTTTGCTTCCTCACTTCTTCCTGTTACAGTTAGAGTTGTAGTATTTCTGGTCAGGTGATCTCTCAGGCAGCACAGATAGAGTCACGAAATGGTGGTTCAAGGCAAGAGATGTAAAAGGGCAATATTTATGTAAATATTTATTCCAGTTTGGTAAGGTTCTTTAATATGTCATTCAATTTGATATAAACTATCTGTTGCTTAAGTATTCATTTTGGGGGTATAGTTTTCCTTTAAAATGCTCAACATTATTTCATTATTATTATTCCTCCATTCTTTATAGACTAAGGCAATTGTGTGGACAGTGTGGATTACAACGTGGGTTACCCACAAAATTAAACACTCAAACCCTGCCAAATCCAGGGCAATTAAAAATCCAAATATACTTTGCTTCCTGTTAGTCTCAATAACAATTGCCTGTGCAAGTTGTGCTTTTGGGTATAAAGACTATCATTTTGTGTGCGAATGGCCTGACCCAAGAGTGTACCAAGTTTATATACAGGATGGCCACTGAGATGAGTAGAAAGCAATTCTGTGCATTTGCCACCCGCCAGCTTCTAAATGTTTGAAATATTCAACATCCAATATCCCTGTATGTGTCATTGCCCTAAAAGTGAAGCATTTTCTAACTGATCTAAGAGCCAAATGCAAATGCCTCTGCTCCATATTTTACCCCCTCCACAGCTGCCAAAATCAGTCCCTCTTAGAATTAAAGAAACAGTAATACCAAAAACATAAAACAGTTTGTATGCATTTAAATATAAGGTATTAGTAATGTGCGGCCCGACCCAAAATCTGCAGGACCCGCGGATTCCCACCACTTTCATGACGTCACTGCGGGGCGGGCATTCTTTAAATGGAGGAGCAGAGTCGGGTCTGGTAGGGTGCGGGTTGGGTGAGGGTGGGTTATGGTTATGAAATCTGGATCCGCACATTTGGACCCACACATGACTATAAGCTATTGTTCCCTGGCATGATTAAAAAAAGTGCATTTGCTTCAGGCGCTGGAATACAGTTTATAAAAAATAAGCTGCTGCATAGCCATTGGGGCAGCCATTCAGGGGGCAATTGGGTTGCAGCACCCATTGCTATAGAGCAGGATAACAGATTAGCTGTAGTGAAGAATACATTGGTTTAGCTCTGAGGGCCATATATCTAGGCCATTATGCCACTAAGATAGCGCCCTAGGATTAAGGATATTTAGAAATATTTTCTTGAGTAGCTTGATCACTATATGGAACAGAGAGAGTCGGAGATCTAGCCTGTTTTGCATGAATGCACTAGTTTCTAGTGGTCCAAGGTCCAGGTGATCACAAACATATTCTTTTTTCCCACTAGTCCTGCACTGGTTAAACTGACATGTTTGCTTCAGTAACTCGATAATAGTTTATATAAACAAGCTGCTGTGTAGCCATGGGGACAGCCCTTCAAAGCTGAAAAACGAGAAAAGGAACAGGAAACACAGCAGATAGCACATAAGCTCCTTAGTTGACAATGGAATTCTTCAGAACATATCTGTTATTTACTGTGTATCCTGTGCTTGAATGGCTGCCCCCATGGCCACACAGCTAGGGTTGCCACCTGGCTGGTATTTTACCGGCCCAGCCGGTAAAAATAATGCTTGATGCCAATGTTATTAATAGCAAAAAAAACAGCAAGAATATAGGAAGGCCAGAACAGTTGGCAACTCTACACACAACCTGAAATTATCACATCCAGTTAACAAAAGCACACATTTTTCCTAACTGCAACAAGTACACTCTGGCCTTGGAAACACTTCATGACAGGCACAGTGTTGACCTCTTCAGCTTTCCACTACAATCCATGCTCCCTCTCTTCTCCAGTCTGCCATGCTTTATATAGTTTGGGGATTAATGTAGGACTTTTAAAGGAACAGTAACACCAAAAAATGAAAGTGTTTTAAAGTAATGAAAATATCATGTTCTGTTGCTCTGCACTGGTAAAACTGATGTTTTTGCTTCAGAAACACTACTATAGTTCACATAATCAAGCTGCTGAGTAGCAATGGCCGAAATTGAAAAAAAGGCTATATGGCACAGGATAAGTAGTGGATAAAGATAACATTATGTTCTACAGCGCTTATCTGCTATCTGCTGTGTAACCTGAGCCTTTGCTCCTTTGAATGGCTGCCCCATTGCTACACAGCAGCTTCTTTATATAATAAAAAGTAGTGTTTCTGAAGCAAACACAGCAGTTATAACAGTGCAGGGCAACACTGCTTTATATATTTATTACTTTACTTACTTTAAAACATTAATTTTTTGATGTTACTGTTCCTTTAAGGGGCTATCTGGGGCCGGTAGAGCTGTCCAGGCAGAAGCGGGACACTAGGAAGGTGTGCAATTTCAGCATACTGTATGTTTAAACAGTGTTGGGGGCCTATATAGTTGTTGCTGTTAGGCCCTTGGTTAACAATTTCACAAAATATTTTCCTTTACGGAAATCTTGTTCCCATCATTTTTCTGAGGAAGATGTGTTACGCCCAGGGCCAGAGTATAAGGATCTGAATCATATTAATGCAAAGTCGCTGGCAGCTAAAACCAGGGCCAACTTTCCATATCTGTGTTCCCAAAAGAGCCTTTCTAACTAGGATTCTTTCAATTTCACCAGGCCCTAGTTTGCACAAAAGTGCTTTCCTTTTTGATCAGACTGGGAGAAGAAGCTCTAATGGCAACAGGTACTGTTGGCAACCAGGAAAGAATGTCTGATTCTAACTCCTCCATGAAACAAGAAACACCTGCCAGCACCAAATCACCAACACCCTTTGGGGGGGGGCAGCCATCAGGGGGGACAGGGGGGAGAGTTGTAGGGGGCCCGAGGGTAAGGGGGGCCCTGGCCACACTTACTTGATTAGCCGGGCCGCCCATCTTTCTGAGAGCTGCTGACTTTGGGAGGGCATGGACGTTTAAGGGGCCCTGGCCACCAATTTACTTATAATGTGGGTGGGGGGCCCTGGCCACCAATTGTTTTTTCTCATGTGGGGTCCTAGCCACCAATATTTTTTAATGGGGGGGGCCCTGGCCACAAATGTTTTTTTATGGGGGGCCCTGACCACCAATATCTTTCTATTTTTTAACATGTGGGAACCCTAGCTACCAATATTTTTTTTGTTTTTTTACTGTGTGGTGGGAAGGGTGGACCTGTAGGTGGGGCCCAGGAAATTATGTCGTACCGGGCCCTGCAATTTCTGATGGCGGTCCTGGGGGGGGCATAACTTTCTGCTGCAAAACTGACAGGGAACCCACACACATACGTCTATACACATAAGAGTAAAAGATTACTTTGGACAATTTCACTCTCTCTAAATTGCCCTCATTCTGTCCCTGAATTGGGAAAAATTTAACATTGTTTCCACTAAAATACTGGGACTCGCTAATACCAACTAGGGTTGCCACCTGGCTGGTATTTTACCACTGGTAAAAATGATAGTTGATCCCAATGTTATTGACAGAGGAAAAAGATAAATATATAGGAAGGCCGGTGTTTTGTTTTGTTTTCCAGAAAAGTTGGCAACCCTAATACCACCATTAAAAAAGGACAGGAAAACTCAAGATTACTTTCTGTGCATTTCACTCCTTCCTTTCTCCTAAATTAGCCATAATGTGAAAAAAATATGCCCCTTGTTGAAGAAAAAAACTCTGGGGACCTCAAAGTACAAAAAAAACCCCCCAAAAGTTTCCAAAATGATACCTGGACCTAGTTTGCACCAAACGTCTTTCCTTTTTGATTGGTTTAAAAGGGGTCTCATGACAGAAAAACTCTTGGCAACTAGGAAAAAAATGTATATATTTAAATAAATTCCCAGGCACAAATTAGAACTATAAGCAGAAACTATAAATTACTTCTAAAGAAGTAGTGGGAGCTGAGGTGGCAGATGACATGACAGGTAACCTGAACCAACACCAATGAATATTTATTTTTAATTTCTTTTGTTCTCTAACAAAAGTGGGAGGTGCGAGCACAGAAAAACAGAATGTGAGTAGTCCAATTGTGTTATGCCGACTCCACTCATTTCTCTCCCATTAGGCGGCTACGTAACGCGTCACTGCCTTGACGTGTAGTCGTGACGCCACAGTCTCGCGCGATGAGGCTTGTGGCGTCGGGATTTGCTGTGAAACAGTCGGCAAGGATCTTGCGATTAACAGCTTTGTGGGAAGTGTAAGTAGCGATCCGGGGCTGCCAAATCTTTATTCAGCCTGCGAATGCAAATTAACTCGTATATCTATCTGGGCACATGTATTTCACTTTGATAAACTTACCTATGAACTGGAATCTTTTTAAAGAAGACATTGTTTTCATCATGTGATGCTTCATTTTCACAATGTAATTAATCTGTTTTGCGAATGCCTTTGTTGTGCTGAAAACGCAGGGATGTGTTCTTCTGCTTATGAGTCACATAAACTGCTCACAAACCTGCGTAATGAATTTTAGATCAGATCTCAGATCAATTTTGATGTGAATGCTCTTGTTTAAACACAAACTAACATCTTAGCTGAACAGCTTTTCACAGCTGCTGCTTTGTAGACAAGGCAAGGAGATTAAGCAATATGATTGTGCTTCCCTGTGTAAAAGCATCCAATAACATTTGTTTTTTTTTAAATGTAAGCAAATACTTTTTGCACCACAATTAGTCATTGTTGTTTTCAAACAAACCACTGTCTTTCCAAAAAGTTTCCATGGCAAATAGAATGCTGCAGTTTTGCAGATTTTTACTTAACCCTTAAATACACACACACACACCACCCGCTTTGTTCCCATCAGATATGATCTGATTTGTGTGGAAAAAAAAATCTGACTATGTTGTGTCTACTGTTAAATGAATGTGACACAGGCCACACCCACCACCTTCCTCTCTTCCATTGAGAGAAGCTTTTTTTTTTTTGACCATCAGCTGAAATGCAGCTTCTTGTTCATTTACACATATGGCCAAATAAGACAATATGGGGCAGATTTACTAAAGGGTGAAGTGGCAAACACTGGTGACAATTCGCCAGCGTTACCGCCTGCAGGGACATTGCCGATTTAGTAACGGGTGCAGGCACCAATTTGAAAGAGACAGGCACTAGCGGCCATTCGCACTCTATCGCCAGGCAACAATTCGCTCTGGTGAATGGACGTTACTCTGCAAATTCACTAAAATGCATAAATAAAGACTTTTACTGAAGGTTTCCTCTTTCGTCCAGACTTGCCTTCGCCGGCTCAGACCAGGCGGAGTGCATAGATCTTCCTCAATCTTCTGTTACATCATATTCTGAGTGGAAAAAGTATAAAATTAAAAAAAAAAAAAATGCTGGCGTCTTTTCCTTTTTTCAGTCTGGAAAAGTCTTTATAAATTGTTTTTTTGGCCAACATACATTTTCTAACATATAGAACAGTAACTATACAGTGGACTCATGTGTAGAGCATTATAACAACTCTGTCTTTATTAAGGTTCCCCGGACATGTGTAATTAACAGAGGAAATGTAATGTATTTGCTGCAACATATAACATAAAGACGTCCATTCAACTTTAAATTTCCCGCCCTATTCAAATTAACCAGAGCACATGACCTCTAGCGATTTTGCAATAGGCAGAAATGAACGCTAGCGCATCTTCGATTTGAATTGCTCGCATTGCCGAAGTAACGATAGCGAAAAGTAGCTCTGGGACTGTTCTAAAATTATATATTTAGTTGATACATGTTGAACTGCTGATCCATAAGAATTTCACTGATTTGGAGTTTAATGTTTCTCTACTTTTTATGTCTGAAGTACAGATACTATTACTATAAATGTATATTTAGTATAGTTACATTTATATTTAACATAACCGCTCTATCAAAAGCCTGAAATGCCTCTTATTCATCAGGTGTAATAGTACACGGTACAATGTTGTAGACAATAATAAATAACAGCAACCCTGTTATAAAATAAAATACAGGTATACCAAAACTGAGGTGTATGTAAGTATTCAATAGACTAGGATTGTGTATGTAAAAGCTGTACAACTGCAACAGCTATTAAACGCAACAGATTGTGCTGCTTTGGCCTCTTAATCATAGTGGTTTTAATGTGCTCACATCATATAAAATAATGTGTATGATGCTTTAACTAATCTTCCCTATACAGGGTGTATTATAAACATTTTCTTTCCTGCTTTTCATGATTAAATAATTTTTCTGCAGATAACTAAAATATATTTCTGTTTATATCCTTTCATAAAATGCAGCCTGTGCTTTTAAAACCAAATACAAAGTGCTAATCCCAAACTTAATTATTTTTTTTCCAGGAAATGCCTCACTGCTTTGCCTATGGCTGTACCAACCACAGTGGGAGGCTATCCCCAGCAGTCTCTATGCATACCTTTCCCAAAGAATTGCCGCTGGCTGAGATGTGGGTGCATCACTGCCGTACAAATGTAGGAAATGTGCAGGAATTTGTGCGTGACACATTGCTGAAGAGTCCAGGGCACTTTGTGCTGTGTTCAGAGCACTTTGAAGAGGATATGTTTGAACTGTGTGGAGATACACAATTTCTTCCTTCTGAGACCAAATGCAAGAAAACAAAATTGAAAGTTAATGCTGTACCTACTCTTTTTCCCACTGGAGCCCCCAAAATGCGCAAACAGGCAGAACATCACTTGAAAATACATGAGCGAAAGCAGGTATTGTTTACCCAGTTCCATATTTCATATGTCTAGACTAGACCTCTTTGGCTGAAATAGGGAAATCTTCAAAATTCATTCTGTGTTTGTATGTAATCTGTATGTTTTATGTATTGTACTGCGTTACAGAATATGTTGATGTGTTTTATATACATGTCAGTTCTTTATTTGCATACATACTATATGTCTTTCTTGGTGTAGTTATTCTTTTTTCAGTTTTATGTTTTAAAATATCTCAAACTGTAGTTATTTCATATAAGGTCTGTTAAAATGGTTTTGAAAGACCTTTTATGGTTTAACACTGCACTATTTATTTTAAATTGCCAAAAGTTCTTGCTGAAGAAAATCTAAGGGGCCTGAAATTGTAGGGTGTCATTTGATTCCTCTTAGGCTTTTCCTATGTGCAATGCACAATTTGCTGCCTGGGTACAGATTAATACTGTTGATCTTGATATATATATATATACATATTACTTTCTACAGCTATTAGATAATCTCTTGGAACAACAAAAGAAACCCCAACTTGAAGCAGACCAAATAACCAGCCCATGTTCATCACAGGAATCTGAAGAGCATAATGCTTTTCAGCAAAAGGTATGTGTAAAATAATTAGTCAATATTTCTTATTTCTTGTCACTTTTATGTAATTCATGCAAAAAAACAAAAACATTTAAAAAAAAAAAAAAAAAAGTACAGTTTAATTGGGTGCTCCAATTATAATGTAACTTTTACAAATAATATCTGAGACTACCATTGGAACTTCTGTCCTGGCCTGAAAAACAGCCCTTTGTCCTAACAGTCCTTTATTGTTCAATATGACATTAAATTTCTGTCGATATCGGTGCCAAATATGAGGCCTTCCTAACACCCGCCCTCTTCTATAGCAAGGGTTTGAGACCAAATAGCCTTGTTTTAGGTGTGAGCAACACCTAGGAAAATTTTATTTTGGTGCTGCCCCAATAAAAGTCCACTTCTGGGTACGCTATAAACATTTCTATAATAATATTTGTGATTGCTGGAATGCAATATATATGAAATCCTGTTGGATCGAGAACCACATCAGTTCATTGATGTGGTCCTTCGCACTGACCACCTGCATTCCCGAGTTGTGATCTGATTGTTGGGCCCTAGGGCCCTCAAACTGATCAGCCCAATATCATCCACTGAAGCTGGGCATATAGGAGCCAGATCCCCTTCATTTGGTGACCTCTCTTAACGCACATGTATGGCTACCTGTAGCTTTTCAGTCACTTCTGGCCTTATAGCCAAACCATTATGGTTAATTTGCCGCTAAACATTACAGTTGCATCCAAAGCACAGACTGTGTTAATACAGTGATATGTTTATCCATACAGATAATTGCAAACAAATTTCCTTTATTGCCTACAATGATGTAACTTCATATTTGTAGAAAAGTTAAAGAAATAATGTTTTCTACACAGGAGGAAGACAGCCATAGTGATCAGCCAAGGAAACCTCAGTTATTAAGGAGAAAGCTACTTCCCTTGAAGTCACAATTTTTGAAGAAATGTTTTAAACCTGTGTCAAGAGCTCTACAAAGGAAAGTGCGTATTTTCAAGTTGTTGTTTTATCCTTTATGCATTTTCATCATATATTGTAGCACTGAGAACTTTGGTTACATTAAGCTATCTGACTGCTTTAGATTTGGGTTTGGGATTTTGCCAAAACTTGAATCTTTCTCACAGAATTTGTCAGAATCTCAAATTAATCCAAACCCAAATTTGCATATGAAATTAGTGTTCACATTGGAGAATGAAAGCCCAATTTTCTTCGATGTGCGTCCTAAAGTCACATGATATTTAGGATTTGAATTCAGCTGAATCTAAAAAAACAAAAAAAGGCTCGGATTCATGGAATTTCTGTAACATACTGAATATACATTGTTCTTTTGACAGTGAAGTCACTTTCATCTTTAATTACCGTATATACTCGAGTATAAGCCGTCCCGAGTATAAGCCAAGGTACCTAATTTTACCTCCAAAAACTGGGAAAGCTTATCGACTCGAGTATAAGTCTAGGGTGAGAAATGCAACAGCTTCTGGTAAGTTTCAATCAAACAATTGAGGGTTTCTGCTCCCATTGGCGAATATTCTTGGAGACTATTCTTAGGCGCCGGCAACTATTCTTAGGCGCCGGCGACTATTATTAGGCGCCGGCGACCGTTTTTGCGCTAGACCAGAGTATAAGCCGAGGTAGAGTTTTTCAGCATATTTTGGTGGCTGAAAAACTCGGCTTATACTCGAGTATATACGGTATGTCTCCCATAGCTCAATATATTTCTAATCTTAGTTTAGTCTATTCCTAATTTGGTGGCATTGCACATGCTTAGCGTAAATTAGGTAAGCAATTTCATGGTGCTAAAAGTTGATTTCTTTTGTAGACCCCTACCACATTTAACAGAATAGCAGTTTATTTTTCTGATGAGGAGTGGGAGATGCTGGAAGAATGGCAGAGGGATCTCTACAAGAACATGATTAAAGAGAACTCCGAAGCCCTGACATCACTTGGTATGATCACCACCTCCCCCACATTTCATTTCCACAAAATTCACAAACCCTGAGATGTTTGTTGTGTTGCTGAGGCCTCACATGCCAATTTACTTCACAAGTGTTTGAATTATGCCAGGATATTTTTTTTTTGCTTCCTTTTGGCTGATCTTCCAACACATGCCAGACTGGGCTTCAGTGGATCATGGCTGCAATGGAGCAGGTCTCCCAGCGGGCATCACTGAGGGAGTGGGGCCCCAATGAAGTTGCAACCTTTGCACCCCTGATGGTTACACCACTGTTAAATGACTGTAATGTGTAAACATTACCCTGTAGCTACTATCAGTACACTGCTGTCTTAGGAATTCTCTCTGCTTTAGTTGCTTATAGAAAGACAGCCTTTCAACCTTTCTTCCTGTACACAGTATTTTGTTGAAAGCCCAGATGGCATTTTTTTCCATTTGTCAGTATCAAAGAGAGAAGGGAGGATTGTCTTTTTTTATGATCGTGATTGGAATCCTTGTAAGCATTTATGACCGTAAAGATGTGGTATAATTAATATAGCTTGACTGCAGAACTGTTTGTTGTTGCTGAATTATAATTTTTATTCTGTTTTTCTAGGCTATTCTAATATCAATCCAAATATTCTAAAAATCAAAGATGAGGATGTAAAGCACTTTACAGCAGATTGTTCACCAGATGATGTGGAGCAGGCAGATAGTCCAAAGGCAGGTGAGGGAAACATTATAAACACATTTCTGCAATATACAGATAAAGAGCTTTATGTGCGTGTCTGTTTAGATCTTTATATGCATACAGTGGTCATGCACATTTATAATATTCCCAGTTAAACAATGTGGTCAATATATTTGAAAAACAAGTATTAAACAGTATTAAAAGATTATGCTCACATGTTCAAATAATTTTTACAGTTTTATGTTCTTTATGACTGATCTGAATCATAATTCTTTTTTTAAACCAGTTACTTAGTCAGTATAAAAAAAACACTTATATGGTAATATGGCTAGTTGTAATTTGTACATTTTATTATATTTTATTTTTGACTGTAGAAGATCATGAATTCATGGATCCTAATGTTTTTTCAAGAATAAAGCAAGACCAAATGTCGTATTTAGATGGCAGCCCAGATTCAGAGGAAGGAGAGCCAAATAGTTATCTAAGCTCATGTAAGTAATAATTTCAAGCAACACTAACCCAAGTTGCGGAGGTAAGGTGGCTAAAAGAAATTATGCTGTGTGCATTATTTCACTGCTCAATATCTTTTTCTTCCCCAGACAATGTTCCAATTAGTAGCAGTATAGAAGAGGAAACTTTTGGAACCTGGAGCGGAACTGTGAATGTTCAAGACCCAGTTTCAATGAAATATAATCTTTCCCAGTGTTTCACTAGCAGCATTACCAGTGATATGTATTCTGCCTCAAAGTGGAAAACAAGAAATGTTTCCCCAAGTAGCCTTTTTAGGCCTATTGCTCCCAAACAGGATTTTAGTCCAAATTCCCCCAGACTAGGAGGACCAATGGATTTAAGACCTTACAAATGTTCTGCGTGTGACAAGAGCTTTACTGTTAAATCTAACCTAATTAAGCACTACCGTATTCACACAGGGGAAAGACCATACAAATGTTCTCATTGCTCCAAAAGCTTTAGTCGCAACTCTCACCTGATCACCCACCAGCGAACTCACACAGGAGAGCGGCCTTATAAGTGTAATGAGTGTGACAAGAGCTTTATCCAGAACTCGGTGCTTATTCAACACCAAAGGATCCACACAGGAGAAAGACCTTTTCGATGTGATGAATGCAACAAAAGCTTTAGTCAAAAGTCATGTCTTATCCGTCACCAGAGAACTCACACAAGATAGTGTTTCTGTGCATTGACTTAAAAAAAAAGACCATTGAAATTTTGAGTGACTACAGACTAATTTGAAACCTTTTGAGGAAGAAAACAAGCAATAAAAAAATGTGCCAATCTCTTTGGTTTAGAGATGACACCAAGAGAGTAGACCAGTAGGACAATAACCCTTATCATTAATATAGCCATAAATTCAAAGAAATGCTTATTTTATAGAAAGTACATTGCTTACATTTTATCATGTATCTAAGTAGATACTAGAAAATAGTGGTAAATGTGGAAATAGGATGAAGGCTAAACAAGTCCTAATCTTCTGTGAGTCCCGTAAGTATTTCTTTTCCAAATAATAATACTTGAAATATATTTATAGGGAATGTTCATCTCTATGGTATTCTTACTTATGGAAAATTTTTGTCCAGCGCAGTGCTGTGTAAAATTTGATATGCTATGGGCTATGCACTTAACACTATTTCATTTGTTTGGGGGCTGGATTATTGTAAAACAGTAATGTCTTACAAAGAGGTCTATGGAGATCATTTTGGGGGGCTACAAAATCTCTTGGAAGGCCACATACAGGCTACTGGTTTCCAGTTGGACTGCAATGGTCTAGAAAGCAATGCTTCCTAAATTATTTGGCTGGCCCAGGCTCAGAGTCTGTTGGTGGCGCATTGAAGGAAAATAGATTTGTAGACAATACCAATTTGCTGTTTTAGGTAGTCCTGTAATACCATCTATGAGATCATTTACAGCACTATTTGGGGGAGCACTTATAATGTCCTAGATATTCTTGGAATTATTGCCTAATGGATGATACTAGGGATGCACCAAATCCACTATTTTGGATTCGGCCAAACCCCAGAATCCGTCTCGAAAGATTTGGCCAAATACCGCAATGAATCCGAAGCCTAATTTGCATATGTAAATTAGGGGTGGGAAGGGGAAAACATTTTTTACTTCCTTGTTTTGTGACAAAAAGTCACGCGATTTCCCTCCCCGCCCCTAATTTGCATATGGAAATTACGAGTCTTGTTCGGCCGGGCAGAAGGATTCAGCCGAATTCGAATCCCGCTGAAAAAGGCAGAATCTTGGCCGAATCCCAAACCGAATCCTGGATTCGGTGCATCCCTAGATGATACACATATGTTTTCATGTGTTGGAAACCTTGTTCTGAGCTAAGGGGGGGCTCTTCACCAAATGTTGGCCCTCAAAGGGATGCTTGATCCCAATAAATCTGACAAACGCTGGTCTAGATGATAGTTAAAGCAGATCTGAACACTTAATGTGGAAGGGACCAAAACTGTGTTTTTCTAACTTCAAATCAAAAGCACTAGTACTCTGTAGCTGCAAAACAGTAGAAAAAAAACAATAAAATAAATAAGAATTGGGAAAATCAGAAAGGACAACATATCTAAACAAAACAAAAACAGGAAAAAAGAAATAGCATAATGCTATTGATGAAACAATATTCAATGCTCCTTGCTCTAGTGCTTTGGACCATCACAATGTGTGAGCATGCAGTGACTCTCGTATACATAAGTGTGCCAGTTTCATGCAGTACAATAGGTGGTCATTCTGTGAAATTACAAAAACTATAGTAAATCAGTTTACAGGGGACCTGTCACCTAGACGTAAAAAGCTGTAGATTAAAAGTTCTTTTCACATGAAACCCGTTTTTTTAACTTCCATACTTGTTATAAACTCATTTAAAAATCTCAGCTGCCAGTCATATTTTGCACCCCTCTGCCTCATTGCCTGAGGCACAGCAAATGTCACATACCTTTCTGCACTGCGTTGATATCACTGTCCTCCTCATTTGCCCTGCCCTCCTCGCTGTCTATTATTGTGTAGCCTCTGTATGTGTATCAGGTCCAGCCCATGCATTAGATTTTGGGATGATACAAAGCTTGCCTTGGTTACAGTTTCCACCAAATGGTGGCTGCCTGTATGTTCTGCATAGATTCCAAAAGAATGAAAGAGACAAGATGTATTAGTGTAAGTAAAGTTTATTTTGATTGACTAACATAATAGCATAGCATTTAGCATTATTTCTTAGTGTGACAAGTCCCCTTTAACTCCAATGACAAATTCTTCTGAGCACGTTTCTAACATTTGGTAAAATATCATCACATAAACAGCCTTTAGTAGAACTAATACTAAACTTTTCCTTATCTGCCCAACCTCAAAATGATTGTGGACAATGGGACAATCATGTTGTCACGCATAAAACCCTAAAACTTCAATCACAAAATAATAGAATCAAACACACTCATAAGCATGATTCAATAATGTACCTTTCATGCTTTTCTCTACACAAAAGATGCTTATATATCTGCCACTTGTGCAGTTTTCAGCACTTGTTTTTTGGCTCTCCGCAGGTTTCCTGTGGACAGACAAACAAGATTTGAGGAGGTGAATCACCTTTAAGTTAATTTTTCATATGTTATAGAATGTCCTATTCGTAGCAAGTTGGTCTTCATTATTTATTTATTTTTATAGATTTTTAATTATTCACCTATGTCTTTTACATCTTTTAAGCTCTGTGAGCTTACAATTGTATCATTGTTACTTTTTATTCATTATCTTTCTTTTCATGTCCCAGTCTCTCATTCAAATCACTTTCTGGTTAATAAGGTCAACAAGACCCTAGCCGCCAGATAGCTGCTAAAATTCTAAACTGGGAGAGCAGCTGAACAAAAGCCACATAGCTTAAAAACCACAACAAATAAAAACCAATTGCAAATTATCTGAGCATATTCATGTCTGTCATACTAAAAGTTAATTTAAAGGTGAACAAACCCTTTAAAGGAGAAACAAACCCTTAATAGAAAAAAGCCTAGCTGCATCCCAGGCAAATGCCCCTAACTCTTTACTTAAACCCTCCGTGCAGATTCTGTCTAGCGGAGTTCACGGCAGCCATCTTCAGCCGATTCAGCAGTCTTCGGAATGAGACCGGCACTTTGACAATTTAGTGCGCTTTGGTGCATGTGCAGTTGTCGCAAGACAGAAAATGACTCCAACTGCGCCGCTTCACCAGTCTCATTCTGAAGATTACCAAAGAGAAGAAGATGGCTGCCGTGAACTCGGCTTCACAGAATCTGCACGGAGGGGTAAGTAAAGAGTTAGGTACATTTACCTGGGCAGGCAGCTAGACTGGGGGGGTGAGGGAGGGGGGGTCTATGTAGGGTAGGGGGGTAGGGTTTATTTCTCCTTTAAGTAGACTTGATGGGCCAAAGCACTAGAGGGTGAAGTATTCCATATTTTCTCCTTTGTTTTGTGTGTAGGTATTCATCCTTTTTTAATTATTTCATTATTTTTTTCTATTTCACTTTTCCTCAGTTTCTTTTGTGTTCTCCCTTGTATTCTTTTATTCTAACCTTCACCTAATCTTTCTTTGTCTTTTCCCTATTTCTTAGTTTTTTGTTTTTTTTTGAGAAATTCAACGAAGAGGGCACTTCAGAGCAAATCATTGTATATAGGTATTACGATGATCATCTGGCAACTGGAGTGGAGTGAAATGGGGTGTACACTAGTGATGTGCGGGTCGGCCCGAAACCAATGGGTTCGGGCTAACTCCTGCACCAAATTTTCGAGTTGCGGGTGGGTTCGGGTCAAGCTATTCTCCTGCTCTCCCCGCCTACGACCTAGCACTTCTGGCACCTAAATTTATAGACTCCAGCCTGCCCCTTTTGTGATGTCACTGCAGGAAGAGTCAGGCGCAGGTCTTTAAATAGGGGGGCAATAGCGGGATGGATGCGGATTGGGAGGGGGCAGGTTAGGGTCAGGGGCAGGTAGAGAATTTCTCGACCCGCACATCATTAGTGTACACAGTAACACACCAATTCATTTATTAGGTGATCTAGAAGTATTTGTATGAAGGTGAACATCCCCTCTTACAATATATTTAGTCAATGGGGTTTTCTTAAAATTTTAAAATTAAGAAAACCAGTCAAATTTCTATAGTTATGTTATTTGTATGTTCATGTGATTGCAATGGTAAATGTTTAATATATTTTTGGTCAATGACATTTCAAATTGTGGAATGAGAGTACAAACCCAAATGTAATTAAATATAAGAATGCCCCACACTACCTACAGGCCTTGTTGTTGATGTACCTATGTACACATCTCAACAAGGAGCCACTCTAGAACCTACTCTAGCCACACCAGATACCAACCAGTGTTATTCCCCTGATCAGTGCAGAAACTGTTGGCACCAGGATAGCTGAAAATAAAATTCAGCTGCATTTTGAATTACTGTTAACCATTTACCTTCTTCTACTTCACCTTCATCATCTTTTTTTCAAAGTATTTATTTTTCTTTTACATTGTATAAAGCAATCATTCTAGCTGAACTAGAACCTTATTCTTAAGAACAATGTAATATTTTCTTTGACAAATGCAGATTTTTTTATGTTTGCAGGATTTCCAATAAAACCACCAACTACCATAGTTACAGATATTTGGAATAGTCACTCATTGATCCAATTACAAGAATATTGTAATTGGTTTGTTGGCAATTAGTTAATGTGCTGGCACAGGGATATTATACTGACCAATTGTACATTTTTGAAAGCAAAAGTATTTCTGTATGGCTCTGTATAAGTTTTGTTCCATGTCTAAGAGAGATATGTTCTTCACACGCTAATTAATAAAACCAAGATTATTACAATTTTCAGGGTTATGTCCTTACTATGGACACGGGCCAAAATTAATATCCATTGATCATCGGGTTTGCGGTAATCATAATAAAAAGCAAGAGAGAGTTCTTAAAGCAAAATTTCAGTAAAAATTAAACTATATTGAAAACATGTTTTTTATTTTGCAGACTATTTAACTAGTTAGTTAGCCAAAAATGTAATCTTTAAAAGCTGGAGTGAATCGATATCTATCTATGGATAAATATATTGAATATTTTATTTTGCACAGCCCATCCTTTTACCCAGTTCTATTTTTATACTGAACTGTCCCTTTAAATTAGTGTTTATTCATTGGGGGATTTTTCTTTCATGTGCGTAGATTTCTAAAAAACAAAAGCTTGCCACTAAAACCAGGTGAATTTTCGTAATTCTGTAAAAAAAAAAAAAAAAAGGAAAAACATCCTGCAAAAGGAAAAAAATAGCAAATTGCAAGAAAATTTGGGTAAGATTAAGATCCCTCACATTTTGTTAAAATAATTACCATGATCCATGTGCAATAAATAATCTGCCCCCTATATCATAGTAGATTGCAGCTGCAAATTGATTAAATATGCAAATAGCTATCCCTTTAGAATATTCAGTGCTTATTTATTTCTTAACATTAATTGGATTGTGAAGTGAATGTAATGAAGTTTTTTTTTTTTTCATTTTATGCTTGATTGAGGCTGTGGATATTTTCCTTTTTTTGCCAATACAAGTTCAACTTTTTAAATATTTGATAAGTAACATTATTTTGTATTAAATACAGACCTGTTTTGAAACTTTATCAGAATTCTTCTATATACTCCATTAACTGGGGCAACACTGCCATTGAGCTGAATACCATATTTGGTCATCGGGTGTATACTGTATAACGAGCTGTGAAGATGCAAGGGCTATGGATCCTCAAAATGAAATAATGCTCTTCTGTTTAATTATTGTAATTATGCAGGCATCAGTGTTATACATTTTGGGCCATATAGTTGAAATTTACCATTCCCTAATAATTTGAGTGTAATAAACAGTTGGAAAGAATGCAAGATCCTTACCTTACAATGCTGAGTGAACATAGCCAGAACACAGCCTGTCACTACCATCAGCATAAGTAAAGTCATACAGTCATACGACTTACAGTAAAGTTTGTTAGTTCAAAGTTCACTGATCATCCTGAACAAGTGAATTTATTTTGTAACTTTTATTTATCAGATGTTTTCTGCTTGTCATTTATTAATACTGTAGATGGTTCCAGCCTTGAGAATGCAAACCAGCATAAATGTTGTTTGAACCTAATTAATAATATGTATTAATTATGTATATATGTAGTATGTTGAAACTCCTATACTGTGATATTCTTTTTATTGACAGGAAATTACATCAAACTTATAAGGCCTCTTTTGTGAAGATGAATGCAGAAAAATTATGGGAAAATGGTTATTTGTTTGCACGCTGCTTTCTGTCTGCAGTGGCTGTAGGTTTCTGCGCTCTGACTCAGACCAGAGGCACAGCCTTTAAATGCAGCTCTGACTGTGCAGGAGGGGAGCAAGTCCTCCTAGAACAAACCCCACAGGGTCAAAAATAATCCATATGAATTTGTTCCCCAACTAACCTATCCTATATTGGGCTCTCCAAAGTTATCCCAAGTAGGGTTGGGGATACTTGTGAACGTTGCCATGTTCCAGGCCATGAAAAGAAAATCACGGAAAGTGATAGGATTTTCAATTTTCTAGGTACCATGTCAAAGAAAGCATTTCCTAGGATACGGTCATCTTTCTTAATACTATATACTGTTTGGAGATAATTTTTTAAGCTTATAATTACCTTGTTTACACTGCAAACAAGCACTTCATGATGGAACTGCTTTCAGTTGAACTATTGTTTCTCCAATCAATGTAACTGAAGTCGTTGCAGTGGGACTTTGATTTTTACTATTGAGTGCTCATATGTACGAAGGAGGGAGCAGTTCTCTTGTTACACTCCCATTGTTCTGTTGATAGGCTGCTGGGGGGGGAGGGTGCAGTAAAGAGTGACTGAAATTTATCATAGCACAAGTGACATGACTGGGGGCACCTGGGATGCTAACTGTCTAGCCCAATGTCAGATTTCAAAAATGAATATTAAAAAAAATCTGTTTGCACTTTTGACAAATGGATTACAGTGCAGAATTCTGCTGAATCAGCACTATTAACGAATGTGCTTTGGAAAAAAACATGTTTTCCCGTGATAGAATCTGTTTAAGAAACCTTTACTCTGCAGCAGCTGCACAGTGTAAATCGACACTGGCATCTACTGTCTATTGTAGATCTCTGAGAAATTGAATTCTGTGGAGGGAAACCCTTGTGAAGTCACTCCAGAATATTAAATGACAGATGTCTCGATTCAAAATTTTAGATGTCTGCAAGAGTCATGGGTCTTTCAGGGCTGTTTGGCTTAAACCTTGGGCTGCAGTTGTCGTTTCCAAGAATAATTTATGTAATATGGAGTTTAAGCCAGGTCATCTCTTTGGAAAAGAGTTGGATGAGCTGAGGAAAAGCTTGTGATGAGAAAAGCAAGAATAGATCTAGAAACCGTTGAAAAGAATCTATTTAAAGGAATTGTTCAGTACAAAAACTGGGTAAATAGATAGGTTGTGCAAAATAAAAAATGTTCTAATATAGTTAGTTAGCCAAAAATGTAGTCTATAAAGACTGGATGTCTAATATAATCAGTACACTACTTCCTGCTTTGCAGCTCGATTGGTGGAGCCAGCGTTGCAGTTGAGCTATTTATGAGAACGGAAAAGAAAGGACGTCGATGTAGGTGAAGGCAACACATTTATTTATTTAATTTATTTGATGTAAATTTCTCTTTTTCATGATGATGGATTAACCTGTTGCTGCCCGCTTCCAAGTAAGGACCATTGAATGAAATATGAAGAGGCTCCAAAGGCTGAAAAAAAAACAGTCAAATTAATTTCAGGCGATTGCACTAAATAACAGTGCTGACTTATTTGTTATTGATTTGCTTCATATATTTGATCATCTTGCTGCCCTTGTGCCACCTTCAAATTCACTTGTGGGAGTCATTCTGTTGCAAGTTGCAGCACTGTGTGTGTATTTTCATGTCAAAGCGGGTAGCCAAAGGAAATTGCTAGGCATACTATTTAACTACATACAATTTTTTGCAAGCTTCTGGAAAATCCTTGTAGACAGATTAAGTTCTCCTGCCTGCTCGAAGCAGGGAAATGGTTCAGTAAAATGATTGGAATGCCATTTCCAGCTATAAATGCTTGAGAAGGCCTGTATATCTGATTTCTAGGCTCACTTGCCCTTGGTTTCAGTAACAGACTGCAAGATGGAAAGGTGACCTCTTCAAATGAAAATAATGTAATAAATGACAGATCATACACAAAAAATGGAAATTGCAAAGTTGATTTGATTTATCAGTCTAATAAATACCAAAAACTAATTTTAAGCAGGACCAACTTTTTAACATGAAGTTGAAAAAAATGTTGTTCCATACCCTCATCAACACTCTCCACTCTACATATTAGTGATCACATGTGAGGGGTGCTTTACATAATGGTTTATTTGGTTGTGGAGAAGTTCTCATAGCTAAAATAAAGGGCAGGTTTATTTATAACACAAATAGGCTGCATGTTTAAAAATCAAACATGCTAATAATGTATTAAAACCTACTGAGTAACAAATACCTTACCAGCTACAAACTGTCAATGAGAAATGAGTAGCACTGCAACCATCTGAATATCACCCCTTATATTCTCAGCTCAAGTTGTTCATTTGCTTTAAACCATAGCTGGGAAAGCCTGTCCTACTGCCACACAAACCTATCTGAACAGGTGGAACAGTATATGGGCAGGTAATTCTGTCAGATCCATGCAGCTGCTGATGGGTCAAGGTTCATAACCTACATGTTCACAGTAAAAGTTTCTATGAATACATCTCATAACTATAATTTTACAGTGCTGTAGTCTGGGTTTGTAAATCCAGTGTCTCCTGTTGTCCTCTGGGCTGCAGAAAAATATCTTTGCATTTTGGAGCAAATATGAAGCCCAGTATGCCAGAGCTGGACGCCAGAATTGCAAATACCTCTAACGCCACCAATGATTTCCCACTGGAACCGAGGTAGGCTGGGATAAAGGATATCCAGACCATGAAAAAAACAAGCATGCTAAAGGTGATCTGTTTTGCCTCGTTATAGGTATCTGGCAATTTCCAAGACAGGAAAGCAACAAAGAAGCTTATACTAGCTAAGAGCCATAAGTAGCCAAAGATGCAATAACATACAATGGCCGAGCCTTCATTGCACTCAAGTATGATCTGATTGCTGCCTGACTGTATATTGTAGTATGGGAATGGAGGAGCAAATATTAGCCAAAAGAAACAGATAAGAAATTGAATGGTAGAAAAACCAATTATGACAAGATGTGGGCTGTAAGCCCCAGTCCAGTATTGCTTGTGCTCATGTATCCTGGTGGAATTGAATGCTAAGACAACAGTCAGTGTTTTTGCAAGAAGAGATGATACGGTTACTGCGTACGTAACTCCAAACACAGCCTGTCTCATGAAACAATTCCACTGTTCTGGTGGCCCAATGAAAGTCAGGCAGCCAAGGAAGGATAACATTAGGCTAAAGAGAAGGATAAAGCTGAGATTTCTGTTGTTAGCCTTTACAGTTGGATTATCTCGATGTTTAATAAATGCACCAAGAACACCAGCAGTCATTAGAAAGAAAACTACTGAAGTGACAGCTAAAAAGATTCCAACAGGATCTTGGTAAGAGAGAAACGTTACGACTTTTGGGACACATTCTGTTCTCTTCTTATTCGGCCATTGGTCCTCTGGACATCTGATACAAAAGTAAGAATCTGGAAAAAATTAAGATCGTATACGTTGTTTGAACATGACATATTATTGGCTTTTCATGTTTATGACAGAATATAAAATTGACCTGTGGATGAAACACAATAGTGAAGGTTGAACACCGAATGGAGTCATAACAGGACTGCCATTTTTTACTGGAAAATCCAGCTGTGATCCAGTGAAATCACTGGGGTTCTGTCAAATGCCAAAGAAATCATAGATGTAGCCATGTCAGACAGGCCAAATAAGGGCAAAAAGCCTGATCATAGTGCTGTTTCTATGGTCATTTACATTGGTCATGTGAGTTTGCTGTGATTGCAAAATATGTCTGCAGCACCAGTATTCCATTTAGCTTTATCATCATCCATGAGTGTGCACTGAATCTTTGCACAAATGTGATTCATTTCTATTAGCATTATTTAATGACACTCACATGCTTATATAACTGTTATGAGCAGTGGCAACAGGGCTCAGCCTGAAGGCTAATAAGGGTGAGATTTAGGCAGCATGCCTATTTGCTCTTCTAGATGCACCTGAAATGCCAGCTTCAATCAAGATGAGATTTGGGCTGAAAACGTATTTACTGTTTAAGTTATTCGTGCACCAAGCTTGGTACAGCAATGTGTCTAACCTTGTTTTTAGCTAAAAGGGATCCTGAAGAAAGGCTGAACCACCCAAGGGGGCTTGAACTAAAAAAAAGTCTGACAACCGCTGCCTAATATGTTTATGGATCTCCTAAGTGATTTCTAAAATACTTATATTTTACAAGGGGATGTTAAAACATTCTAGCTTTGTTGATGACACCCATCTGAATTTGAATGTCTTACCAACTGTCATGCTTGCATGGCCTTCAGAACATGGGATGCAGTCATAGCAGCATATATGTTGTCCCTCACGAAAAGATATACTCATTCCAGGTTCACAGCTCTCACTGCATGATGATCTTGGTGTCTGGTTTGGGGACAAAACATTTCTCTGTATGTATTTTGATTAACATATGTTTGTTTTTGTTTGGAATGGCAATATCCCATAAAGGAACATCATAATAAAAGAGCAGAAAGATCCTTAATTAAACAGAGAAACTGATAAGTTATTTCCTGTTACTTATGGCTGAATACCCAAACAGCATATCTCTGTGAGCTGCCTGTTCTCTGCTTGTTTTGTATTGTGTCTTGCCAGCTTCTAGTATAGAGCACTATCTGTGCATATATGTTGCTGCACAGAGGTGTATTTATAATACAGGTATAATACAGGTGTATCTCAGTGCCAGCAGCAGATTTTAAAGTTACAGTGCTATATATGTAATACTGCTGTAATAATATATACATATATAAGTTTGTCTATTAATTCAATGCCAACTGATTTGAAGGGGTGGTTCACCTTTAAATTAACTTTTCATGTCCTATTCATGTTGCAACTTTGCAGTTGGTCTTCATTTTAATTTTTTTATTGTTTTATAATTATTTGCTTTCCTCCTCTACATCCTTTCAGCTTTCAAATGGGGGTCACTGACCCCAGCAGCCAAAAAAAAGATTATTGCTATGTGAGCTTACAATTGTATGACTATTGTTACTTTTTATTACTTATCTTTCTATTCAGGTCCTCTCCTATTCATATTCCAGTCTCTTATTCAAATCAATGCAAAGTTGCTACAGTAAATTGGACCCTTGCAACCAGATTGCTGAGACTGCAAACTGGAGAGCTGCTGAATAAAAAGCGAAATAACTCAAAAATCACAACAAATGCAAATTTTCTCAGAATATCACTCTACATCAAACTAAAACTTAGTTTGAGGGTGATCAAGCCCTCTAATGCTTTGGTAGAGATGACAATTGTACCATTAAGCCAATATTTAACCAATATTGATATATAGAGTTAAATATCAAGTCAAACATATGTTCTATAATTCTTTTAGTATATACAGTATGGTGCAACGTACATAGTTTGTAGCCATTTTATAGATGGATTTATAGTATTGATAGAACTATAGGAATATTCTGAGAAAGGAAAAACCTGCGAGAAATTCCATCTTACCCCACTAAAATGGCTGTCCCAGGTAATTGCCTGGTGATTGATGCTTAACTTCCCTCTGAATGATGTATCATGGGAAACGTTGCCAACCAGCTCAGTTTTTATCATTCCATTGGGCAAGTACACCAAATTATAAATATCATAACTACTTTGTATTTCGTTCATTTGAAAATATTTCCTCTCTCCAAGAGTGTTAATAAAATGAATCCTTTTCAAGTAACGGTGCATCTACAAGGAACAGAATTATGCCTCTTATTTAATTATTGCACACGTAACTGTTCAGCCTTACAATACACAAATTGACACGGTTTGGCAGTTTGTAGTACAAGAAGGTTAAAAACGATGGTTTTATTGCTGGCAATATTAGATTTTGTTATCTATAAAATATGATCTTAAGAAATCTCTGAAATGTAGTTATAAAGTGGCAAAAAGCACCTCTGGTAGTCTGAGTGTTTCCCTTACTATGACTATTTTTATTTATTTCCCCTCTTTATTCAAAGTTTCAGAACTAAAGATGCATAAAATGAACAGCACCAGGTTTCAGGTATGCAAGTCCAGTACAAGTCTAGTAGCTGTGGAAATGGCCACAAGAAGTTTTTTCAGACCTTGTGAAGCCATTCCAATGAAATGTGCTACCTTTGGGGATGCACCAAATCCACTATTTTGGATCCGGCCGAATCCTTGGCGAAAGATTTGGCCAAATATGAAACAAATCCGAATCCTAATTTGCATATGCAAATTATGGATGGGAAGGGGAAAACATTTTTTACTTGCTTGTTTAGTGACAAAAAGTCTCACAATTTCCCATCCCACCCTCAATTTGCATATGCAAATTAGGATTCGGTTCAGCCGGGCAGAAGGATTTGGCAGAATCCGAATCCTTCTGAACCGAATCCTGGATTCAGTGCATCCCTAGCCACTTTTACATATACTTTGCACATTTATTACTGCAAGAATAGGTAAATAATACTACTGCAATATAGGAAATAATGCTGCACCGCTATACACTTCTTCTGAGAATCTTGCCTATTAAACTGTTGGGCCTATAAACAGCTAATGTCTTCTCAAGGCATATGGGAATTGTTCCCACCACTTCCAAAGGGAAGTACAGTTTTTCCTTTATCCCTCTGTCCTTCTTTATTTTCTGTATTTTTTAATCAATAATTGTTTTAGTTTTCTCAAACTCTCTGTCAATGAAAATGTCCTAGGCCCATCAGTAACAGGGAGGATAGGGAAAAAAAAATTTGCACGCTTAGGGGCACATTTACTATACTCGAGTGAAGGATTTGAAGTAAAAAAAACTTCGAATTTCTTTTTTTTGGGTACTTCGACCTTCGACTACGACTTTGAATAGAACGATTCGAACTAAAAACCGTTCGACTATTCGATAGTCGAAGTACTGTCTCTTTAAAAAAAACTTCGACTACCTACTTCGCCAGCTAAAACCTACCGAATTGCATTGTAGCCTATGGGGACCTTCCCCATCAATTTTCTAAGTTTTTTTTTAATCGAAGAAAAATCGTTTGATCGATTAAAATCCTTCGATCGATTTTTCCTTCAATCATTCGATCGAAGTATTTGTGCAAATCCTTCGACTTCGATAGTCGAAGTATTTGCGGTAAATCCTTCGACTTTAATATCCGAAGTCGAAGGATTTTACTTCGATAGTTGAATATCGAGGTTTAATTAACCCTCGATATTCGACCATTAGTAAATGTGCTCCTTAATCTAATGAAACACTATTAGAAAGTTGCATTTGGTACAAAAAATATTTTATCAATTTTTTAGCAAACATTTGAAATGGCTTAATAAAATTTTAATTTTCACAACTCAAATGTTTGCATATTTATGAAAAACCCGAATGTAAAAACTCAAATTGATTTTTGAATTTTCAAGCAAAAACAACAGTAAAAAACCCAAAAATCTTAAAGGCAAAAAACATCTTTATCTGGTTCAAGGGACCTCTGCCATCGACTTTTACATGACATCGACATGTTTTAGCTGTAGCATTTTTAGATATGGGCTCTTAGCACCTTCGGGTCACACAAAACACAACTTGACCTTTAATAAATAACTCCCTTAATGTATTAAAATCATACCCACAGAGTATCTAGTAGTATTACAATCCATATACACTTAGGCAACATGCCCAATTGTTGATGCCCGAGGCCTAAGCGATTGTAAACAAGTAGCTCAGGATGTTGTCTTACCTTCAAAGGTATTCTATTTACATGTATGTCTGCAATGGTTTGGTTAGTTGTCTGTATTTTTCTAAATTCCTTTTGTAGATACATATTATGTAATGAGTGGGCCACAGAATACACAGCATTGTACACATTGTAAGCCATGCCATAAAATTTTAAGTTACAGTCTGAGTCTGAGATTTCTGTCTCATTTTTTGCACCTTGGCAGTTCTTATCCTTTCCATTAAATGGGCAAAGGGTACAAAGCTCATCCCACCAAGTAACCGGAAACCAATTACTGTCTACCTCTTTTAGGAAGGTTAAAAATGCTGGTATTTCTCTTTTTCTTATGATAAAATGCAAAGATCCATTGTTTACTGTCCTTCTCGTATTGTAGACTTGATGAAAACTAGAGTCTGCGGTGCTGATCCAGACCTTACTAGGTATGCTGTAGAGATTCATATTGTAAACAAGATGAAAAAAGTAATTTTTGTAACCATATACAAGTATCACAGTAGCTGTTGATCTTTCAATAAGTGTCTTTAGTCTCGTCTGCATCCATGGTTTATTGTAATAATCAATATCAGGCATAGTTACTATAAATTCAACACAGCCTCCATACATCATTATCATTCTCTTAATGATTTCAAGTGACAAGTTGCTTCTTTCATCTGAAGTAGCTATAATACCTATCCAAGTCCAGCCATAATAGGTCAGTAGCTCCATTATTCCAGAATAAAGAGTATATTCATTTGGTACCATTCGGTACAAATATGGGAATATCTGTGTGTCACTCTGAAAGAGACTTTGTGATGCAAAACTGACCTGTAAGTAGACATGTGCATTAACAAAAATGTATATAAATAGTAATGATATGGTTTGGTTTTTATATTTAATTAATTAACAGTGAAACCTTTTTGGAAACAGAGCAGCCTTTTTAGTTTGTCATCTGGTCATCTGATCCAAAAAGGTATTTACAAGGTAATGTTACAATTGGGCCTCAAACCAGTAAACCCACAAGCCAATTCAAACCACTATTAACGATTGATGGAAAGCCCTAAGAAAGCTTTTGCTGTTTCTAGAACATCCCTATATTATTAGGTTTTAAGATACTAGACAGTATAAGTGCCTACAGGCATGTGACCTATTTTGCATTCAGAAATAACATTTGTTGGGTAAATTCCCAGACTTTGCTGGAACAATTTACAGTAACTTTAACTCTGTGACTCAGGGTCGGAGAGTATCTGACTGAGATAAACAGCTTTTTCTTTTCTCTGTTTGGGGGTAAACTGGTAGATACATTAATGCATTTATTTTCTTTTTGTGTTTTATCCTTAGTTTCTAAGGGGAACATTTTTTAAAAAGTTAATAAGCGGTTGTTTTTTACTGCTGATAGTAAACAGCATTTTGTTTTCTCTTTTCCTCTGTCTGCTAATTAAGGGGAGGAGTTAATCAGGTAAATTCTGATCAGGCTTGTGTTCTGTGGTTTGAAACGTTTAACTCTGTGACTTCAAAGCGAGTGTAGGAGCTGCTAAGCGAGTGTTGCGTGTGAATTAAGTGTTAAGCAGCGTTAAAACCCTTAAGGTGTTTAAAACCAAAAAGGCATTGTGAGGAATTGCACTTGGGAGACTGTAAGTACCTTGTGTAAATATGAATGCAAGTGGGTTTGCTGTATTACTCAGTGTGTGTCTTGTCACATGTATGTGGTGTTGGAGCAGCAGTTCCATGCAGTATTTACATGTAAGATATGTCGGTGAGTTTTCATCTTGGAGCATGAATTGCGGATGTGGGGGAGGAAAGGAGGCTCGCAGAGCAACCACTGGCGCTAGTGGAGTGGGGGGAGGAGAAGGGGCAGTGGAGACTAATGAGGGAGGAAGTTTTGTGACAGTCAGGAGGGGAAGTAGGGGACAGAAGGATAGGGGGGCTGGTCCACAGCTTGTCTAAAGCAACAAATTCTTCATTTTGGCTGACGATGCTGGGGAGGAAAGCTCTGAACTGGTATGGAGCAGGCTGATTTTTAGAGCACCCTGGGAGGCAGTGGCTCTAATACAGGTGGTGGGGGAGTGCAAGGAAGGAAAGGCAGGTTCTAGTTATAGGGGATTCAATTATTAGAAAGGTGGATAGGGTAATCTGCCGTAAGGACCCTTCATGATGAACAGTCTGCTGCTTGCCTGGTGCTAGGGTTTGGCATGTGGTGGAACAATTGGACAGATTATTGGGAGGAGCTGGGGAAGACCCTACAGTCTTGGTACAAATAGGTACAAAGTTAGAGTTGGTGGTGAAGTCCTCAATTTTAAAAAACAAGGTGTAAAGTTGAGGGCGAGGACTTCCAAGGTAATTTTCTGAGAGATATTACCTGTGCCATGAGCAACGTTAAGAAGACATGAGGGAGCTTAAGGAGATTAATGCGTGGCTGAGAGATTGGTGTAGGGATAAGGGTTTTGGGTTTTTGGAGAACTGGTCTGATTTTTCAGTCAGCTACAGGATCTTTGCTAGGGATGGGCTGCATGATGATGCTGCATCTGTTTTGGGGGAGAAGATGGCTACACGGTTGGAGGAGATTTTAAACTAGGCGTGTGGGGGGGTTCAGTAAAAGATTCAGTGGAAGACAGTTTAGATGAGATAGTGGGCAAAGAAAGGGAAAATGGGGGAGGATATTTGGCTGGGGATACTGTTAAGGATAGGGAGGACCACATGTCATATGTTCAATATGGTACCAGTATTAAATGTATGTTTGCAAATGCAAGGAGTCTGACTGGTAAAATGGGAGAGCTTGAGGTGCTGGTGCAGGAGGGAAAATATGATGTGATTGGTGTGGCCAAAAAATGGCTGAATGAGTCACATGACTGGACTGTATATATCAGCGGCAATACTTTGTTTTGGAGGGACATTACATTGTAATGGCTGTTACATGGGCCGGAACTAAGGGTTGGCAGAAGAGGCACATACCTTATGTACAAGGATGGGGGGCGTTAGGCACATACCTCTTGCCTGCATACCTCTAGTCCAGGCCCTCGAGTCCCTATAGTACTGTTCCCCAATGCTCCCCTGTCATCATCATGATTGCGAGCATGCATGCTCACGCTGGGGTCAGTGAGGTTGCTGGCAGGATTGCCTAGGGCACCCGTCTGGCCTGGCCCAGCCCTGGCTGCTACTACATAAATATTAAACTATTGCATTTTAGCAATTCTCACTTCAGCTTTACTTGTGTTCTGCATCCCAACAGGTTTAAAATGCTTTGTAGGGTTCCAGTCTTAGAAAAGGTGGCCAATTGCAGGAAAACTTTAAGTTTGAAAGCTACTAAATTCTTAAAGCTTGTTTTTACCTGAGTGTATTTATATGTGTTAAATAGATCTGCAATCGCAACTGAAGAAGATGGGGTCAGTCCTTCAATAACCGCTGCTACAACAGTCGTTGGATCACAGTTGTAGTTAGGCACGATATCGCCCTTTCCAGTTAAGATTTGTAAAACATTTTGAACAGAGGTACGAGCATTGGTATGAAATATATTATATCCTAATGTGATGTTGGGCAAGATTTGTGGGTTGTTGTTTATTTCATCAACTGCAAATACAAATGCTAATAAGTTGTAAATGTCTTCCGGGAACCCACTAAAATAATGAGAAACAAGGAATTTCATTAATACAACTAGATTTTATAGTTATACATTTAAATATATGACTATGCTCTAATATTGGGTAAGGTAGAATTACTAGTTTGATTGAATTAGCCTTTATAAGTGTGATCAGTAGCTTTTAGGGAAAGAATGAGCTAGCTCTAAACTCTACTGAAATTAGTTCTAACCCTTTTGCTTGACCTGAGTAAAGAATGGGGCAAAATATTTTTCCCTAAAGAAAGGAAAACTAAAAAAAAAGGAGATTAGAGATTTAGAGCGATATAATGCACACTACTAAGGCCTAGTGCATACTAGAACCGCTTTCAAATGTATCCACCACTTTGCATTGATTGCATTTTTCACCAACCATTGGGCAGCAGGTGGGAGATTTTGACAGCTGTTTGAACCTCCCTCCTGCCAAGTTCCCAATGGAAGCGATGGACCAGAAGAAGCAGAGGAATCTGTGAGCAGCAGGTTGGTGAGAGCAGTGTGAGAGGGCATTTTTTGAGTTGTGGGGGCAAACGAGAGGGGGCCTAGGGGCACCATATATTTAAATTTGGCCATGCTTTGTGGTTATAGTACAAAACTTTTCTAAACATAAAAATACTATCATTAAAGAAAAAAACTACTTTTGACTTAAAAGTACAATGAACATGAAACACTTTTAAGTTCTGCAGTTAAAGGGATACTTTGCCTTGAAATTAATCTTTAGTTTGAAGTCATATTCTAAGTCTGTTTTGAGAAATACTGATATATCTTGTATTATAACATTGTCTTTGAATGCTATTTATCATTTTGCCATTGAAGTATTTGCCCAATGCTTTTACATTACCTATCTGACCCTCTATGAGGGGCTGCCTATTTGTGCAACAGTAGTCCGTTAGCATTAGAAACTTTGACATGTTGAGAAGGAACAATCTGGTTGGCAGAACAGTCAGGTTTAGGAACCTTAAAGGAGAATTCAACCCTTTACCAAAAAAACCCTACCCCCACCCCACGTAGACCAGCTCCCTCCTCCCCCCCAACCTAGCTTCCCCCCCCAGGAAAATGCCCCTAACTTTTTACTTAGCCCTCGTGCAGATTGAGGGATCGCAGTTTACCGCAGCCATCTTCCGGGTCTTCGTGTCTTCTTCTGGCGCTTTGGCAATTTCTGTCCCATTCGGCACATGCGCAGTTGTCGCCGGTCTCCGTCTCAGCGTACCAAAGACCCGGAAGATGGCTGCAGTGAACTGCAATCCCTGAATCTGCACCGAGGGGTAAGT
This sequence comes from Xenopus laevis, assembly GCF_017654675.1. Classification (NCBI taxonomy): domain Eukaryota; kingdom Metazoa; phylum Chordata; class Amphibia; order Anura; family Pipidae; genus Xenopus; species Xenopus laevis. The sequence goes on along the minus strand of NC_054385.1, from coordinate 56,853,569 downwards.
AAAAAGTTAGGGTCATTTCCCCGGGGGGCAGCTAGGTTGGGCGGGAGGAGGGAGGGAGGTCTATGTGGGGTAGGGGTTAGGGTTGTTTTTGGTAAAAGATTGAATTCTCCTTTAACTTGCAGACTTATCAGCGAAAAACGATCAACAAGAACCTATAGGTTAATTTACATTCATATTTCTGAATCAGTTGTACAGGCTGATACATTAGATAGCTTTAAGAAGGGGTTGGATGACTTTTTAGCAAGTGAGGGAATACAGGGTTATGGGAAATAGCTCATAGTCCAAGTTGATCCAGGGACTGGTCCGATTGGCATCTTGGAGTCAGGAATTTTTTCCCCCTGATGAAAATTGGAGAGGCTTCAAAGGAGTTGTTTTGCCTTCCCCTGGATAAACTAGCAGTTAGGCAGGTTATATATAGACTTAAAATGCTGAACTTGATGGATGTGTGTCTTTTCTCAACCTAACTTACTATGTTACTATGTATTTTATTAAAGAGTGATTTTTAAGGGTCAGTATATTTTTAAGGCTTCCCCTTTCAAATATTAGAGGGAAATTGTGGAAGCACTTAAGGCTAAATCAAAATATATTTAAATATAATGGAAGTGCTACTTACAATGCACTTCCCTGGGGCCCTGTCTCATAAATAATTCAGTATAAATGCAAGTGCATGTTTACAAAACAGGGGTTTTTAGTTACCAAAGTTATGATCATAAAATTGAAAAGCCACCACCATACCACGTCAAGGTAAACCCCATATGGCGGTCCCTAACTTACTTATTAAAAAGAAATGTTTCTCTGCATAATAGCATTACCTGTGTTCAGTGTGTGTTGAGCATTGGTTTCAATTTGAAGGCTGAATCCTCCCCCGCCAGTAAAGGCTTTTAAGAGAGAGTGATTGCCCAAACCAACGCCTACATTTAAAAGCGTAGGACCACCATTAGTTTTAAGGGGTGGGTATGGGGTGCTATTGAAAAACCACATGAAGCTAAGCCACAGCTTCAGGCCAATAATGCTATTATGCAGAGAAACATTTCTTTTTAATAAGTAAGTTAGGGACCGCCATATGGGGTTTACCTTGACGTGGTATGGTGGCTTTTCAATTTTATGATCATAACTTTGGTAACTAAAAACCCCTGTTTTGTAAACATGCACTTGCATTTATACTGAATTGTTTGTGAGACAGGGGCCCAGGGAAGTGCATTGTAAGTAGCACTTCCATTATATTTAAATACATTTTGATTTAGCCTTGAGTGCTTCCACAACTTTCCCTCTAATGTTCCCCTTTCAAATACTGTAGCATTGAGGCAGCAGTATAAAAGTCGGTATGGAAGATCAGCAGGGGGAGGATCTGAAAAGATAGCTAAACATTTAAGAATAAGAACAACAGCACTCTCATCACTGTGTTTGTTGGTTGTCAACTTGATAACATATTTTTCAGCAGACGGAAAATAGGCAGAACAGTAATGGGCACATTTACTAATCTTGAGTGAAGGATTCGAAGTAAAAAAACTTCGAATTTCGATGTTTTTTTTGGGGTACTTCGACCATCGAATAGGCTACTTCGACCTTCGATTCGAACTAAAATTCGTTCGACAATTCGATAATCGAAGTACCGTCTCTTTAAAAAAACCTTCGACTACCTACTTCGCCACTTTAACCCTACCGAGCTACAATGTTAGCCTATGGGGACCTTCCCCATAAGTTTTCTAAGCTTTTTTTGATCAAGGGAAAATCGTTCGATTGATCGATGAAAATCCTTCGAATTGTTCGATTCGAAGGATTTAATCGTTCGATCAAACGATTTTTCCTTTGATCGTTCAATCATAGGATTTGCGGTAAATCCTTCGACTTCGATATTCGAAGTCGAAGTATTTTTCTTCGAGTGTCGAATATCGAGGGTTTATTAACCCTCGATATTCGACCCTTAGTAAATGTCTGATCATTAAAAAACAATACAAAAAACCCCCACCATTTTTAAATTCACACCAACCTGAAAATATTAAGAATGCCTCCAATGATCACATCACCATCCTTTCTTATGTGCCTTTGTAGAAGAGGTGTCCCCATTTTGTACTGAGGTGGTGAAAATTGCCAGGCGCCATCACATAATAGCAGCAAGATGAAGTTGTTCATAAGTAGACCTCCCGTGATTTGGAGTTGATGTGTCTTCATAACATGCATGCTGGTATCTGGTGAATGTAGTCCACTTACAAATAAGGAAAACTATATACAGAATATAATCAACTTAGTATCCTCATTTTAAGCAGTATTAAACAGAATCCAAAGTGTGCCCTGGTAAACAATTCTTTGCTTGTTCTGTTTTTAAAAATGATAAACCTTTGCCAAAGCTGATGCAACATATACCAGGTGTGTTATGTCTCAGTTTCTCCTTACAGCAGTGCATGTGCGAGGACTGTTGTTGTTGTTGTACTCCACACAGTGTTTCCATTCACGTCTCAACACATATGTTTTCAACATTTATTTTAAGATATGACCTTCATAAAATCCAAAGTTGACAAGCTCATGCGTATGTTGAAAGAGTTTGAGGTTTAATTATGACAGTTATTTTAAAAATGGCAAAAAAGAGGGTATTTGTTGTCTTTGTTTGTTTTATTTTTCAGTGGTAAAATTACAGGATTAAAAGCAGAAGCTGCAAATTGCAGTGCAAACTAGTCAGTTGAGAAGTTCCTTAACATCAGTTCTGAATATCAGTATTCTGTAACATTTGTATATCTCTTTTATTTTTCAAAAGCAGACACATGAACAAATAATAAAGCAATCATTATTTTCAGTACAAATATCTTCAAGGGAAAAGGAATATTAGTATGGGATAACATTGAAATTGAATTGTCTGCACCAGTACTACTTTCTATAATATTTGGTATCATATGCATTACTACAGCCTTTCTCTTATGATTGTATAAATATATTTAATGGAGCCCAGATTTGTATATGTTTATCCACCTTGTCTGCCAATAAAGCTGTTAAATACAACAGATTCTGTGTCTGGGTAATTTTTACGACTACAGCTTGAGTGTCTATAGTCTTTTGCAACCAGTGTTTCGCTAAATTGGTTCTTACTGCAGCTAAGATTTGCCCCATTAATGTAGTTCTTTGGTTGGGTGGGCCAAAAGAGCCATGGTGGCCTCAGGGACAATACGTGTATTAAAAACCTCTTCCCAATACAACACTGCTATAGGACATGTCCACCAGATATGCATATAATCCCCAATCTCTGTACATCCCCTAAAGCAAGAATTAGGAGTAGAAGATTAGGTTCCATTCTTGCTGAGATATGGAACGCCCCAAAACTTTTTCCCAATCCCCCATATATTTAAGGGGCTCTCCGACATTTGCCGATACCAAATATTTATACAGTAAGGAGATAGTACCTTTCCTTTTCCCAGCCTGCCCAGAACATGTTTTTTATAAAGTTGGTGGTCTAGTTTTAAAGCAAGGATCTATAGATTTAATGAAATGAAGTATTTGTGAATATCGATAGGTTTCCATCTCTGGCATGGATTTAGCAAACTGCAAATACTGTATTGATTTGATTCCCATGGATAATAGCATGTCTTGTATTCTATTAATGCCATTTGCTTTCCACCATTGAAATGCAGGAGTAGCATAGCTAGGAAGAAAAAGTGGGTTATTATGGAATGGAATGAGAGTACTACAAGTCTCTGCTAACTGGAATTTCCGCAGACTGTCATGCCACGTTCTAATAGTATGCTTCAGCACAGATCCTGTTACTGGGATGGACTTAAGTTGTGCCTTATCTGTCCATAAATAAAATGTCAGGTCCATGGCATGTGCCAACAGCGTCTCTAACTGAACCCATCGATTCTCATGTGGTGGCAGATGCCATTGTGTGGTCTGGGAGATCCTCGCAGCTTTATAATACAACAACAGATTGTTGTCTATGGGAAGTCTATAGCTAGTTCGCTTGTTTATGCGTGGTGGTTTATGGGCCCAGATCAATTTATTAATTTTGTTTTGAAGGTAATTAATATTCTTTTTTTTTAATCGTCACTGGCAACGTGTGAAATCGATATAAGATTCTGGGTACTAGGGTCATTTTAACTGAGTGAATTCTCCCAAACCACGATATAGCGTATCGAGACCACTCCTTAAGTAATTTCTTAATTAAGTTGGGGTAATTATGTTTATAAAGTGGCGCATACACCGGCGTAATATTAACCCCAAAGTAATCAATGAAGGAATGTCGCCAAATGAATGGGAAGTTTAGTTCCAAGAGTTTAATCACATGTTTGGGGGTGTTTAAAGGTAATGCCTGGGATTTAGAAATATTCACTGTTAGGCCGGATATGCAAGCGAATTTGTCTAATAATACAAACAAGTTAGGAAGAGAAGTTTGATGTTTAGTAATCGTAAGATAAAATATCGTCAAAAGGCTCACTTTAAATTCTGTACCTTTAATTCGAGCTCCTCCAATATTCTGCTCCTGCCTAATAAGCTGGGGTAGAGGCTCTACTGCCAGTGCAAATATTAGTGGGGAAAGAGGACAACCTTGGTGCGTACCTCGTAAAATCGGAAAAGTGTGAGAAAGGAGTCCCATACATTTGATTTTCGCAGTGGGAGTTGAATAGAGAACTCTTATCATGTTAATAAAATTACCCTTGATGCCAAATAATCGAAAAACTTAATAAATAAGTGACCAATTCACCGAATCGAAGGCCTTTTTTAGATCCAGTAGTAAGATTATGCTTTGTAAGGCCTGTGAGTTAGCATAATCTATTGTGCTAATGAGTCTCCTAATATTATCCGAGGTCTGTCTCTGCAGAATAAAACCGGACTGGTCTGGATGAACTAACTTTGGCATATAATTATTAATCGATAAGCCATTACCTTAGCCAATAATCTTATGTCTACATTGATTATGGAAATGGGCCTATAGTTTTGTGGGTCAGTGTGATCTTTATTAGGTTTAGGCAGCAAACAAATCGTAGCTTCTAGCATTTCAGATGGAATAGAGTGGCCCTCCAGTATTTCATTAAAGACCACAGTCAAATGAGGTATAAGTAACGTAGCGAATTTTTTATAATATGCTAGAGGAAACCCATCAGGTCCAGGACTTGATTTGGCTTTCATGTGTTTGATAGCCCACTCTACTTCATCTGTTGTGATTTCTGCATTTAAGGTTTCCAATTCTTGTTGATTTAATTTAGGGAGATCTAAAATAGCCAAAAAAGCTTCTGAATCTATTTTATGCTTTCCTCCGTCTTGTGCTTTGCCATATAAGTTGCTGTAAAAGTCATGAAATATTTGTAAGATCTCCTGAGGAATAGAAGATAACTGACCCTGACTATTTCGTATTGCAGTGATCCTCGGTAACTGCGAATAATTGTTCAATTTTCTAGCAAGCAATGTGTCTGGTTTATCCCTATCAATAAAAAGTTTTTGCTTGGTCCACAGAATAGTTTTGTCAGCCTCCTCCACCAAATGTTTAGTAAGAACTGATTGGGTAGCTTGTAACTTTTTAGTAACATATGGATTAGGGTTCTGTTTATTCAGACTTTCCAGATGATTCAACTCAGCTGTAAGGTCCGTGACAGTTTGTTGACGGGTTCTTTTCTGTATGGACCCAAGTTTTATAAAGGAACCTCTAATGTTTGCTTTACGAGCTGCCCATATAATACCCATTGACAGAGCTGGGTCCAAGTTATTAAGGAAATAGTTTTCTAGGTAATTAGCTGTGTTGTCTTTGATAATTGGGTTAGATAACAGTGCTTCGTTTTAGCGCCAGTTGATTCTAGGGCCTAAAGGAGGTCGTTATACCATAGTTATCTCTTATTGCTGCGTGGTCCGACCATGTAATCGGATGTATAACCGAATCTGTGATTTGTGAGAGTGTTTGAATTTAGGTGAATAAATAGTCTATGCGGGAATAAACCTGGTGTGGGTAAGAAAAGAAGGTATAATTCCTGGTAGAGGGGTGTAAAGAGCGCCAGGCATCTACAAGAGCTAAGGATTTAAGGGATTTAGTGAATGTTGCTGGGGGTTTATGAGTATACAGTCTAGACAAAGGAGTTTTGTCCAAAGTGGAAGACATTACCATATTAAAATCTCCCATCAATATAGTAGTACCCTGAGTAAGCTGGCTCACCCGAGTGAAAAGGGAATGAAAAAAGGCTTTTTGACCTTCAGAGGCAACGTAGACATTAACCAGCGTATATAATTTTTCTAATAATGTATCCTGCCTTTGTGGGGAAACTCCTACCTACCTCACTTCAGAAGCCTACCAGAGTTCATCTTCTGGCCAAACCAAGACATTAAATGCCTGAAAGACCTCCTTGATCCACAGACGTTCCCCACATATCGTGCTCTCCATCGCAAGACCCACCCTACGCAAATTTTACTATTCCAATACCTTCAGCTACGACATGCCTTTCACTCCCAATTTCATTCCCTTACCCCCCAACAGTCCTCCCTGGTCTTAGAAGAAATACTCCGTGACCCTAGCCCCTCCAAATTGGTGTCCCGATTATACCACCGGCTTCTCCTATCTGGTCCTAAACCCTTCCTGACTACTCAGGACTGGTGGACTACTAAAATTATAGGTCTTACTCGGGATGACTGGGATGAGGCGATAGACAATGTGTACACTGGTCTCATTTCTCTAAAAGATAAACTGATACAGTATAAAATTATACACCATGTATATATAACCCCTATACGCCTTAAACAAATGGGCCGAATCCCTCTCGACAACTGTCCTAGGTGTCAGCAACCGGGCGCAGAGTTCTTCCATCTAATATGGGAGTGTCAACAAATTTTAGACTTCTGGACGCAAGTGGTAAATTACTTAGTGGACAACCTTGATTTCCCAAGGGTTATCTCTCCATATGTTTGTCTGCTGGGGATCTTAGAGGAACTGGTCCCAGCCAAATATCCCTGAATTGCCTACCGTATCCTCCTCTTTTATGCAAAGAAAACTATAGCAATGCACTGGATGGGCAACCTCTCACCCTCTCTTAGAGCTTGGGTGCACCTGGTTAACAGTGTATTACCCCTTTATAAACTTACCTATGAGTCCAGGGGCGCCCTGACGAAATTTGACAACATATGGGGCCCGTGGCATAGATCCGAATCCCCCAGATTGAGCCGTGACTGGACAAGCCTTCTAGGCAGAAACGATGGAGGTTTTACTCGCCCTGACCTGCCTGATAAATAACTTAGCCATTATGATATAACAGTACTCCATCTCTTTCTAGTAGCAATGCTTACCCTAGTATGCACAGAGTCAACTTATGTTTTACACCCACTTTGTGTACCTTACTTGCGTCAGTCTGCTCAACTGTTTGTAATGTATGTATGATTATTTGTGTTCAAAAGGAAATAAAACGTAACTTTCAAAAAAAATAATGTATCCTGCAATATAATATATTGGCTATTAGGATCCTTAATGACTTTAGTTGTCTGAAACCCTAAAGCTGATCTTATATAAAAAGCAACCCCTCTACGCTTAGAACGGAAAGTGTTATAGTAAACTTGAGAATATTGTTTATGCAAGTATGGAAACGGGGAACCGTCTGCAAGGTGTGTTTCCTGAAGTGCAATAATGTCAGCCTTAAGATTACGGTAATACTTAGCTGCTATAGACCTTTTGGTAGGAGAATTTAGTCCTCTAATATTATGAGGAATTATAGTCAATTCCGCCATTTTATCTGTAAAAGAAGAACTATAGCAATATGGATAACACACCTTGCATTGGGTATTGTTATACATTGAAAACCAAAATAATAGCCATATATGCATCCATTCAAATTCAAAATATAGAAATAGTGAGACATTTCGTACAACCACTTTGATCATAAAACACAATGAGAAAGCAACCTCACAAAATAATCTAAAACAAAACAGCAAGAAGAGAACATACCATCTGACCCAAATGAGATATGGAGTTTCGTAGTACTGGGAGAACATCACTAGTAAAAACAAGTGTTGGTATAGCAAAATTTTCATTTACAAAAACAAATGAAATCTGAAAAGAAATTTGTCCGTCTGAACTCGGACAGATGGCCTCAATCTTGTGAGGCATGGGAATACAGCTGTGGATCACGAGCCTCCGGGGCTAACAAGCCCTGCAAAGTTGTAGAACCAAAACAGGTAAGTGGGGATAGTCAACTCTTAGGTGATTTCATGACATTAGAATTAGGCTTAGTCATTGTAGTAACACCCACAATTGTTTTTCATTGTTACACATAGTTATAGTAGTAGAATCCACAGCAGTCCAAAAGCTAAAATTTGACTTCTTACGCCTTCTGAAATGTTAACCCCCTTGTTAATTAATTGCATTGACACTTTATTTGACAGCAGATCCTCTTACCATATTCTTTTTCATGTTTTGTTCAGGCTTTATTAAGATGATATAACATTTAGGAACAAACATACATGCCAATAATCCAGAGCTAGATGCAAGGATAGCAAATACCTCCACTGCCACCGTTGATGTGCCTTTGGCACTGTGGGAGGTAAGAATAAAAAAGATCCAAACACTAAAGAAAACCAACATACTAAAAGTGATCAGCTTGGCATCGTTAAAAGTGTCGGGTAATTTCCTAGCAAGAAAAGCTGCAACAAAACACACAGAAGCCAATAGACACAGATATCCAAGTATTGTATAAAAGGCAGTCACTGATCCTTCATTGCACTTAACTATGATTATTCCGGGTTCAGAATCCTTGTTATAGTATGAGTAAGGGGGTGATATAACCAACCATAGGAGGCAGATACACACTTGAATGGCTGAACAAGTTATGACAATGTATTTGGGAATTTTAGCCCCAACCCATTTTCTTAAATTGTTTCCTGGTTTGGTCGCATTAAACGCCACCACAACAATAAATGTTTTGCCCAGAAGGGAAGAAACAGAAATTGTAAAGGTTATTCCAAAAATAGCTTGCTGTAAGAAGCAAGTCAGTTGCTCTGGGCGGCCTATGAAGATCAGACAGCAGAGGAAGGAGCACATTAGTGATATCAGTACAAGGTAGCTGAGATCCCGGTTATTTGCTTTGACAATTGGGGTGTTCTGATACTTCATAAATATTCCCAAGACCCAGGCAGAGGTAAAGAAACATACTATTGCTATAACTGTCAGAGTAATTCCTATTGGGTCACTATGAGACAGGAATGTTATGTCCATCAGGCTGCAGGATGTCTTCTGTTTATTGGGCCACTGGTTTTCTGGACATTTTGTACACACATCCACATCTATAAAATGAATGTTATAATATTATGTTGGATGAATATATAAATCAAACATGGACATACGGCTATGTTTATACTTTATAGATTTGACTTCAAAAATGTCTCATCTTCTGCAACATTGAATCACCTTAGTTTAACCAAATAACTAGAGGAGTCACAAATACATCCCACCCCCAAACAGCTGTTATGTTTCATCTGTGATCTTTAAACTATAAGGCATCCATTTACTAAAATGCAAATAATTTCAACCATTAGTGCTGGTAGTTGTAACTAGTACGTTTTTTCTTAAAGGGCACCCATCACAGCCAAAATCAAACACATATTAAGAATCTGACCAGTACAAGCTAACCACGTTTAATCAAACTACATATATATAGTTTTTTGAAAAAAACTGCAGGTTTTAAAAATCCCTTACTTTGTCAAATGGGTTCTTTCACTGAGGAAGGCCATACTGTGACTATAACAGAGACTATAACATGCAGATTTCAGGAGCATGCTCAGATTGTAGCACTGACTTAAGTATTCTACCCAGAATGCCTTGTTTTAGTAAACTCCTCCACTAGAAGTATCAGGAGATTTCCCTATCTTGTCCCCTGCTGGTGATGTTATTATGCAAATGAAGGGCACACACTAACTTCCAGCAGGTGGCAGCACTACTGAACAGCAGCTAACACACAGGTTTGGCTGATTTAAAAATAGCTTAGAAGGGTTAATAAGCACCAAGGAATTTCAACTGAGCGTGTGTGAGATTTCAGAACTACAACTGGCTGGGAAGATATAGGTAGGAGGAGCCAGTGAAATCCAAAATGCCTCCCTCAGCTAGAACTGCAGTGGATATAGGGGAGATCTTTCAGAAGGAATAGTGTATAGTGTATTTACTTAGTAAATGATTTTAGTTATGATTGTGTGATACTCTTAAAGTACAAAGAAAGGTTAACTCATTGGAAGGGGGTCCTAATTGTTAGGCACTCTTTGCAAAAAATGTACCAGCCTGGGGTAAAAGAATGGGCTGCATCATTTCACCATTTTTTTCCTCTTAGAGGTAGTCTTTACTCTACTTTAAACCAATTTAACATATTACAAGTGCATCCAGTGCAAAAAAGTTTATATCAAAAACGATATAAGTCCCAAGGCCTCTTCAAGTAAAAAATATTAATTTATTGTTATTCACATTAAAACAGTATCTAGTACATACTACCCCACATATCCCACCTTACGCGTTTCGCACCCGCCGGCGCTTAGTCATAGGAGATCTTTTACAAACTTTTATTGCCGTACTAAGTGCTGAGTAGGTTGATCTGTAGAAACATTTTAATCAGTCATTTCTGAGCTCATGGCTCCCCATGCTAATCAATGGGTAGGATTCATTCCAAAGCAATCTGCATGTTTTTTAACCAAGAAAAAAATGTGTGATAACTCTCACAAGCATCGTTGTTTAGTTTATATGACATTTATTGACAAATAAACAATAGTACCATGCAGGTGTCATCCGTTTAAAGAAATAGCCAGAACACTACCTGCTTTTTAGGAAATACACTTGCTGTTTCGGGAATGAAATTTTATATTGTAGAGTGGATTATTTGCATTGTAAACAGTGTAATTTAGAAATAAAAACTACGAACACATAAAAATCATGACAGAATCCCTTTAAACTTTTAGTATGTTATAGAATGGCCAGTTTTAAACAACTTTTCAATTGGTCTTCATTATTTATTTTTTTATAGTTTTGTAATTATTTTTCTTCTGACTCTTTCCAGCTTTCAAATGGGGGTCACTGAAAAAACAAATGCTCAGTAAGGCTACACATTTGTTGTTACTGGTACTTTTTTATTGCTCATCTTTCTATTCAGGCCCTCTTCTATTCATATTCTGTCTCTTATGCAAATCAGTTCATGGTTGCTAGGGTAAATTGGTCCATAGCAACCAGATTGGTGAAATTACCAACTAAAGAGCTGCTGAATAAAAAGCTAAATAACTCAAAAACCACAAATAATAAAAAATGAAAAACAACTGCAAATTGTCTCAGAATATCACTCCCTACAAAATACTAAAAGTTAACTCAAAGGTGAACAACCCCTTTAACAAAACTATGCAGGCAGCCTGCTTGTTTATGTAGAAGGGATTGATAAGAACAGTGAGTGGGCTGCTTTCATTGATATTTACAAAAATGGCATTTTTCAAAGAATTCTAGCAGATATTAGCTTCTACAGATGTTTTTTTTAATGCACGCTTCAACTTATGATATCTGTTTAAAAAGATAAGAATGAAATATAACCAATGAAAAAGTAATGATATCCCTTTAAATAATCGTAAATAACTGTAACCTGGTGTGTATAATGGACTGAGTTGCTACAATAGTAGTAAATTACCTGTCTCATTGGAAAACTCCCCTTCTGGGCATGGCAAGCAATCATAGCAACAAGCTGGTTTCCCCTCCCAGACTGATTTTCTCTTTCCCGGTGGGCACTTTCCACTGCACACAGATCTTGGAGTCTACTTGAAGAAACATCGACAGCTGTAAAGTTATATTTTGAATTTACCTATAATTATGGTATTTTACTTATGCTTTAGGGGTCAGATGGTGGCCTTTAAAAAACAAAGTAGGGATGCTGCATTTATATAATATCAAGCTACTAGACCAAACCACAGATAAATAGGTTGTGTTTTTTCATAACATTTTTCCATTAAATAATTTTGTCTTATTTTGTTTTTTCAGCATATTCTAAATCCCTTGAAATTAATTAGTATAAACCTATGTTAGAATACAGTTCTTATTTTTCTTTATAGTAAATGACCAGTGGCAGACCAAAAGACGAAATTGCATTCTGCCATTAGGTTACTCATGCCATACAACCTTGTTGTTACATACACCCCACTTACATACAACTCACACTTACAAACAGAGGCTATTACAGTAACATACTATGGTTTGACTTTTATTAGCACTTCGCTTTAATAAACCACCTGCCCCAATCCCCTCTGGTGAGTGTTGTCTACTGCAGAGCACAGAAAGTTAAAAATAAATATTGTGTTAAGACAAATATCTGTCTAAGTTGCATTTAATAAGTAAATGTATATGTTTCAACTTACATACACATTCAACTTAAGAACAAACCTACAGTCCCTATCTTGTACGTAACCCGGGGACTGTCTGTATTCCCCAAATCACATGGGAACAGCATTGCGAAATCAAGTACTGATATGGGATCCGTTATCTGGAAACCCGTTATCAAGGAAGCTCTGAATTATGGAATGGTCGTCTCCCATAGACTCCATTTTTTACAAATAATCGACATTTTTGAAAATTATTTCCTTTTTCTCTGTAATAATAAAACAGTAGCTTGTACTTGATCCAAACTAAGATATAATTAATCCTTATTGGAAGCAAAACCAGCCTATTGGGTTTATTTAAATTATTTTCTAGTAGACTTAAGGTATGAAGAGCCAAATTATTCATTATCCAGGAAAAATCCAGGTCCCAAGCATTCTGGATACCAGGTCCTGTACCAGTATTAGCAAAATACAATTTGCAGTAATACTTTGTACCCTTCTACATTGTATAAATTGTATGTGGTTTAATCTTAGAGGATATGAATCATATGGAGCAAGTGCAGATCAAGTTTTCGGAGAGTCAGAGAATGTGCTATTATTTTATGTGGGATATGATGACTGCAGAACGATGATGCTGATACAAGCAAAGAACTTTTACTTTTGCCCAGTGGCAGCGATTCACAATTTATTTAAAATGTAACACATAAAACTAACCTGTGAAAAAGAATTTTCCCAAATAATTGCTTTCTCATTAACAGCCATTTGTTTTCCTGGGGGTGCGTCGGAATAAAAACTTCCAACATTTTCTGATAGGATTGTCCTGTTCGGTAAGTAGACCACGTTATAAATATCATATCTGCAAGATATTTCATCATTGTTAAAATAAATTTGTTGGCCCATTGTGTTTGTAAAGTTGACTTTTTTCAGGAAACGGTGTAACTAAAAGACAAGAAAGAATAAGGTTTAGTCAGAATATACATATGAATTATTTTCATTTTGTAGGAGGAAAATGTAGAAATAAAATGTCATGATTCTCAGTGTACAATATTTCAAATCGAATTTGATCTCACTTTGATTCGAACGATCGAATACAGCCTATTCACCCGAAAAAAAAAAAACGTTGATTATTTTAATAAATTCAGTTGGTCTGTTTTATTCGAATTTCAAATATATGGGAATTAAAAACAAACTCCCATTACTTCGAAATTTAACCCTTGATAAATCTGCCCCTTAAAGGGGTTGTTCACCTTCAAACAACTAGTTGTTATCAGATAGATCACCAGAAATAACGACTTTTTCCAATGACTTTCTATTTTCTATGTGTCACGGTTTTTCTAATATTGAAGTGTAAAGTGTCATTTCTCTCCTTCTGAAGCAGCTCTGGGAGGGGGGGTCGCCGATCCTGTAAACTGTTCTAAATTGATACATTTAGTTGATACATTTCTTATCTTTGTCCCTGCTGAGCAGAATCTCTGGGTTTCATTACAGGCAGCTGTTAGAATTGATACAATTGTTGCTAATACTCCAGAGATGCTGCTGAGAAATGTATCAACTAAATGTTGCAAAATTGTAACAGTTCAGAATCTGCACCTGGATCACTGAGCTGCCAGACTCAAACACCAGAGACAGGAACATTCAACTTTAAACTTAGATTTTGGAAAAAACGTAAAAAATAAATAATGGAAAGTAATTGGAAAAAGTCATTATTTCTAGGGAACAATCTAAAAACAACTAAATTGAAAAAAGTGTTTGGAAGGTGAACAACCCCTTTAAGGCATTACTTCGAAATTCGACCCTTGATTCGACCCTTGACAAAAATAGCTCGAAATTGGAATGTTTTTTACTTCGAATTTTCACTTCGACCCTTGATAAATCTGCCCCTTAGATATCATTATTATCTGCCACTTGACTTTCACATCAACCAATGGGATCTGAGCCCTTTCCAGCCCTCCCCCAAACATGGTCGCCATGTTTGGAAGTAATTTTGCCATTGACTCAAAGTTTTCCTATAGTTTTAAGAAATTTGCAGTGAAGTGAAATGCTGCAAGTTTACTCATCACTACTTTTCTGCTGTAAAAGTATGAAAATACAAATTAGTATAAAATAAGCTATAATTTGGCTTGTGTGTGCCCAACATTAATGGAATGTTCCAAATGCGGGGAGGTTCTTGAAACATAACTGATAAATGAATCTTGTGAAGACGCAACCCTATCACAGTACTATGTAAAGGTTTCTCTATCTCGACCCTGAAAACTTTTTTAGGTCACAGGTTGCTCATACAGCCTTTTTACAAAATTTGGCACATTTCTGGGGTTTTAAGGGTTCAGGTTTTATGTGTTTTTACAGTTTTGCTAATGAAGGTGAATTTCCCCTTAAGTTGCAAGTCAGAGTTTATCTTAAATAGCTACAATAGTTTCAAATTAAATTGTTACAAATTTATCTAAGTGCACCTGCCATTCTGGGCTCTCTGCCAAAAGTCTCAGTTTTAGAAACGTTGTAAAAGAATATACATACCTGGAAGATCATCTTAGAAATTATATCTCAAAATGTCTCTCTTCCAAAATGATTCATGTGAAAGTAATGTAACTTAAAGAGTAAGCCAACCAGCACCTCATAGTTTCTTTTTGCAGAACAAATAATTGTAACATTCTAGCAGGATATCAGAACATGGTCCTGTCTGGCTATCCCTTGACATATTATTATCATCATTATTAGTAGCAGAAGTAACATATTGTTAAATTTAGAATATTTATATATAGAAAAAAATAATCCCAAATGGAACCGATTTTTGCCCCCTTTCTCACACAGCATCTTCATTATTAAAGAAATATTTTTTGCATAAGTAATTACCCATGGCAACTCTGATTTTGCCCGTTATTCATTGTTGCCACTACCATCTAACTGTAAGGCACATTATTAAATCTAAATTATTAACAATATTGGCTGGATTGAACAAGCTTAAATAGACCATTAGTTTCTCACGTTGTTTGATCTCGTTAAAGAGATAAAGAAACAACTGATGAACTTGGTAATTTTTAAAAAGGTAAAATTCACAACTTAAATCACCAATATGACAATTGTTTATGTTGCCATAAACAGTAGCTAATGTGTAGTTCATATAAGGGCAATGACACATAGGGCATTTTCGAAGACAGCATTATGATAGTTAATCTCAAGCACAATCAGCCTCTCTATAATCAGAGCGCTTTGTCTTTATATATTTTAGGGGGTTATTTACTAAACTCTGAATGCCAAAAACCCAAAAGATTTCTGAATGGCAAAAACTCAAAAAATTTGTGGGGTTTTTTTAGTATAAAATCTGAATTTTTTGTGGGGGAAAAGAAAATCACAAAAAAAGATATTATACCCCGAGGATGGAAAAAGTCAGAATCTGAAAATCCAGCATCTCAGACCTGCTGAGGTTGCATATAAGTAAATGGGAGAAGTCCCAAAGATTCTTTAATCTGCACTGGGTTTCGTGCAATAAGAGAAATTCCAAAAAAAAGTCCTAAAATTCATATTTTTCACAATCTTT